>NW_015169211.1:48001-48813 GCF_001447785.1 Gekko japonicus
TAGGAAGTTTCTCCTGATATTTAGCCGGTAACGACTCCCTTGTAATTTCTACCCATTAGATCTAGTCTTGCAATCCGGAGCAAGAGAGAAGAGATCTGCTCCATCTTCTACATGACAGCCCTTCAAATACTTGAAGACTGCAATCATGTCCCCTCTAAGCCTTCTCTTTCCCAGGCTAAACAGACCCAACTCTTTCAGCCTTTCCTCGTAAGACTTGGATTCCAACCCTCTCACCATCCTGGTTGCCCTCTTCCGGACACGCTCGAGCTTCTCAACATCCTTCCTAAAACGTGGCGCCCAAAACTGGACACAGGACTCCAGGTGAGGCCTGACCATAGCAGAATAGAGCGGAACTACCACCCCCCATGATGGGAGAGCTTCCAAGAGTTTGTGCTTCTACTGTGTTTGGTGATGGTTGTACAACCTTGTACAGATTTCTCAGCTGCTGCAGTTCCAAAAAAGATTCCCGGGGACGTGCTGGCATGTCACTGGGAGATCAGCCCCGAACCATGTCAGACGCAGCAGGAGGCCCCGCTGCTCACGCTGAGTTCACCCAGAGGCCGAGCAGCACTCTGGGTTCACTCGGCTGCCACCAGATTATTCTTTTTGCTCCTTCTTTTCTGCACTAGCCTGTGGCCAAGAATGATCTCATGCAATGTCGTCATGCTTACCTGCCGTGCTGTCTTGTTGTATTTACAGTCCCTGATTAACCTGCAGGGAGGCAGAGCAACAAGCTGCAGGTGCAGCTGAATGAAAGAAGAAGAAGAAGAGATTGGATTTATACCCCGCCCTTCACTACCCAAAGGAGTCTC
>NW_015169211.1:49248-95919 GCF_001447785.1 Gekko japonicus
AGATTGGATTTATACCCCGCCCTTCACTACCCAAAGGGGTCTCAGAGCGGCTGACAAACTCCTTTCCCTTCCCCTCCCCACAACAGACACCCTGTGAGGTAAAACAAGAAGAAGAAGAGATTGGATTTATACCCCGCCCTTCACTACCCAAAGGAGTCTCAGAGCGGCTTACAAACTCCTTCCCCTTCCCCTCCCTACAACAGACACCCTGTGAGGTAAGTGGGGCTGAGAGAGCTCTGACAGAAACTGCTCTTTTTCCAAGAACAGCTGTGCCAGAACTATGGCTACCCCAAGGTCATCCAGCAAGTGCAAGTAGAGGAGTGGGGAATCAAACCAGGTTCTCCCAGATTAGAGTCCGCGTACTTACACCACTACACCAAACTGGCTTTCAGGGGCCTCCAGCCTTTCTGATCCTGCAAGCACCTTTGGAGTTTGGACATAGCGTAATGGCGCAGCCAGAAAATGGCTGCCACTGGAGGCGGGAACAGGCACAAAATGGCCGCTGCAGCTTACCTTCGGTCACACATCGGAGATCCTTGCGCTGTGGCGGCCGCTATTGCCAAAGCGACATTTTTAAAAATCTGCATGGCCGGTCGGTTCTCCAATTGTCAACAGAAACCTTACTGGACAGGAGTCCCACCTGACTCCACCCACTTTCCGGAAAAACTTGACGGGCACCAGGAGAGGCATTGACAGGCAGCACGTCGCCCAGGGGCACCATTGGTCTCGATTGCTTCCCACGCTTGCTCCGGAACTCACCGCTTCTGTTACAAGCTCCTAAGGACGTCATAGGGATGTCCACTTAGCCTCAACCTGGGCCAGGGCCTTTTCTGCCCTGGCCCCAGCCTGTTGGGACATATTCCCATTAGAGATCAAGGCACAGGGAATCCATTGCCATTCCGCAGGGCCTGTAAAACGGAGCTGTTCGGCCAGGCCTTTGGATGAGGCGGTGGTCATCCAATAAAAGCCAGCCTCCTAGGTTGCCAGGTCTGGGTTGGAAAATACCTGGAGATTTTGGGGGTGGAGCCGGGGAAGGGTGGGGTTTGGGGAGGGGAGGGGCCTCAGCTTGGTACAGTGCCACAGAGACCGCCCCTCCACAGCAGCCATTTTCTGTCAGCTGGGGATCAGTTGTAAAAGCGGGAGATCTCCAGGCCCCACCTGGAGGCTGGCAACTCTGCAGCCTCCCCTGCTGAAGTTTTACCACCTCCACACGGCCCAGATCAAGAAAACCTCAGAGACCCAGTGGCACTAGTTTTTTGGGGGGACTGTGCACGTAAACAAATAGTGCGACTTGTCTTAAATCTTGTTGTTTTAACTGTTTTTAATCATTCTATAAGAAGAGGAGGAGGAGGAGGAGGAGATGGATTTATACCCCCTTCTTCACTACCTGAAGGAGTCTCAGAGCGGCTTACAATCCCTTTCCCTTCCCCTCCCCACAACAGACACCCTGTGAAGTAGGTGGGGCTGAGAGAGCTCTCTCGAGAACTGCTCTTGAGAGAACAGCTCTGAAACAACTTGTAACTGACTCAAGGTCACACCAGCAGCTGCATGTGGAGGAGTGGGGAATCAAACCAGGTTCTCCCAGATCAGAGTCCTCGCTCCTAAACCACGACACCAAGCTGGCTATTCATGTTTCTATTTTGTGTGATGAGCGTGAGCTGAATGTCCCTATGAGGAAAGGTTAAGGCGCTTAGGTCTCTTTAGCTTGGAGAAATGACAACTGAGGGGTGACATGATTGAGGTTTATAAGATTATGCGTGGGATAGAGCAGGTAGAGAAAGAGGTGCTTTTCTCCCTTTCTCACAATACAAGAACTCGTGGGCACTCCATGAAATTGCTGAGCGGTCGGGTTAGAACGGATAAGAGGAAGTACTTCCTCACCCAAAGAGTGATTAACACTTGGAATTCACTGCCACAGGAAGTGGTGGCGGCTACAAGCATGGACGGCTTCAAAAGGGAATTAGATAAGCATATGGAGCAGAGGTCCATCAGTGGGTATTAGCCACAAGGTATAGATAGGGGCTCTGGGGCAAGTGATGCTCTGTCTTCTTGGTGCTTGGGGGGGTCAACAGTGGGAGGGCTTCTAATGTCCTGGCCCCACTGGTGGACCTCCTGATGGCACCTGGTATTTATGGCCACTGTGTGACACAGAGTGTTGGACTGGATGGGCCTTTGGCCTGATCCAACACTGGCTTCTCTCTTATGTTCTTATGTTCTTAATGTTTCAAGAACTTACTCGTGATCCACCCTGAGCCCGCATGCGGGGAGGGCAGAGCATAAATCGACAGAAATAAATAAATAAATAAATAAATAGGCTCCTTTCACACATGCTGGATCATGCACTTACAATGCACTTTAGCCGTCTTTTTGCCTGTGTGAAGTGGGGATAATTTGCTTGCAAAGGATTGCTAACGTGCACCGAAAGTGCATTGTCCAATGGCAGTGAAAGCAGTTATAGAGACCCGCACACCCATACTGCTTCCACAATGGACAGGTTTGCCAACTTCCAGGGAGGTGTAGCAACCCGAGCTACAGTGTTAGGGAAGTCAAGTAACGGATAAATATACACTGCAAGAAACTTTTGTAAATGAACGCGTTCTGTTTATAGCTCTCATTCATTAAAGGGCATTGTGTATGAACACTCACTTCATACAATCTGACAACTACCAGTCAATTCTGCACCAGTATTTTTTTAAAAAACCCAAACGGAGCTCTTCCAGCAGGCTTTCGATTAGGGTGCCGCCTCTAAATGTTATGGCCCTGACGTCAGCACTGATTTAACATCTAACAGCCTGGCGGGAGCCCAGACTGTGGTGGTAACTGACTGTCTGGATGCCGAGAGCAGACCACCATCACTTATTAGCTCTTATTGACAGGGGTCATTTCGTAGGAAAAGAGGTGCAGGAGCTCATTGGCGTAACTCATTAGCATAACTCATTTGCAAGTGCCACACCCCCTGACATCACCAGAAGTGTGTCAGAAGGCAACACCCACCGCTCAGGCTCCACTGGACTGTTTTGGATTGCTAGCTATGGGGGGGGGGGATGTGAAGATTCAGGTACAAGCTCTCCCTCCTCTGCGAGGACAGATCTGCATGTTCTCCCCCCCAATAGCTAGCAATCCAAAACAGTCCAGTGGAGCCTGAGCGGTGGGTGTTGCCTTCTGACACACTTCCGGTGATGTCAGGGGGTGTGGCCTATGCAAATGAGTTGTGCTAATGAGTCATGCTAACGAGCTCTTTTTCTACGAAATGACCCTTGAATAGTTATAAACAGAACACATTAATTTGCAAAAGTTTCCTGCAGTGTATATTTATTCGTTACTTGTACTTCCAGCCAGGGCCTGGAGACCCACTGGAATTACGGATGATCTCTAGACTACAAAGATCATTGGCCCTGGAGAAAAGCGCTGCTTTCAACGGTGGACTCTACGGCATTATACCCTGGTTCTACCCCCCACCCCCAAATCTCCCGGAATTTCCTGACTCAGAATTGGCAACCCCAGCAATGGAAAAGTTCAGCTCCTTCTCTGGATGCTTCATTAGCCGTTGCACCTCTGAGCGTCAGCACCTGATAATATTAAAAAATAATCTGGCCTGTCGTGCCGCTATCAGTCCCCCCCCCCCCGAGTGCTCGCTCGGCGGGAAGGCCATGCCCCGTCGTATTTTTAGATCCGTTGGCTTGAAGATCAGAGCAGCCGAGGCCCTGCACGGAGGAAAGCACGGTGCATAAGACGGGGGACTGCGAGAACAGTCTGCCTCGGGAGGTGGTGGATGCTCCTTCGCTGGACGTCTTCAAGCGGAGGCTGGGCGACCATCTTTCGGGTATGTTGTAGAGCTCTCTTTCGGCTCTGCTCCTGCAGAGTGCAGGGGGCTGGACTAGATGACCTGCAAGGTCCCTTCCAACTCTAACATTCTATGATTCTACGATTCTAAGTTCCTCCTGTCCTCTGCAATGGGACGGCCCCGGGCTGCACGGGGGAGCATTGTTGGCACCTAAGTACAGCCCTGAGAGATCTGACTGTTTTAGGTCCAGCATGGCCGGCAGGCTCTTTGCAATGGGGGACGGCTGGAAGCTATTGGGAAACTGAATCTCTGACAAGTGGGGAGTAGAGAGGTGGGGGGGGCTCTTTTATATGCTTTCACGATGCTGCGATTCCACACTTTCCCTGGTTTATTTCTTTAATCCGTTTAGAAGAAGAGAAAGATTGGATTCATACCCCGCCCTTCACTCGGAGTCTCAGAGCGGCTTACAAACTCCTTTCCCTTCTCCACACAACAGACACCCTGTGAGGTAGGTGGGGCTGAGAGAGCTCTTTTGAGAACTGTCCTTGAGAGAACAGCTCTGACTGAACTGTGGCTTGCCCAAGGTCATCCAGCAGGTGCAAGTGGAGGAGTGGGGAATCAAACCCGGTTCTCCCAGATTAGAATCCGCGCACTTAACCACGACACCAAACGGGCTCTCCAGTTTATATATTTATTTATTTTATTTATTTATTTCAACTTGCTACCCCGCTCAAACCCCCAAGGGGGTCTCTGAGCGGCTTACAGTTAACCGTTATCCCTTACCTATGGCCACATATATACTGGGGTGGGGACTGTCCTAACAGCGCACCCAGTGGAGGGACGTTATTCGATCTTCTTCCTTTTGGAACGGCTCGTCGGCTCGGCTTCTTCTGGCTTTTTCTCCTTCTATCCGTGATCTTTCCGGTGGCGGTTTCAGCAGGCCTCTCAGGCACTCGGCGCGCTTCCGGTGCGGTTCCGGCTCCACCTTTCGCTCCAATGGGGACCCAAAGCTGGTTACATCCTTCTCCTCTCGTCTGTTTTCTCCTCACAACAACCCTGGGAGGTAGGTTAGGCCAAGAGTGCATGACTGGCCCAAGGCCACCCAGTGAGTTTCCGTGGCACAAGTGGAGATTCAAACCCCGGCAATCCCAAATACTAGTCCACAGGGCTTTTTTTTGGGGGGGGGGAGATGTGCCGGAATCTCAAGAGGGAAATAAAGTTTTCAATCTGTATACCGAAAACTCAGGAACTTTTAAACATTTTTAAAAGAACTTTGTCGAAGAGGTCCTGGAGCAGTGTTCCAGTGTGTTCCCCAGGGGGAAAAAAGCCCCACTAGTCCGACACTCTTGACCACTACGCTGGTTCCGAGCAGGTGAGGTTCAAAGACAACCTTTCTCAAGGCTGCTTTTGCTTAGGGTGGAAAGAAGCCTCGTGCACACCAGTGCATGGCTTCTCCTCCCTCTTCCTCTGGGTTTGGGGCACGCAAAGACCTCTGTGGGATACAATACCATACAGTCCACCCTCTGAAGCTGTGATTTTCTCCAGGGGAACTGATTTCTGTAGCCAGGAGATGTTGTTAAAGCAGGAAATCTCCAGGTCCCACATGGAGATTCGCAACCCGAAGAAGAGCATATGTGTGCGCTTGGAATTCACTGCCACAGGAGGTGGCGGCGGCTACAAGCATGGACGGCTTCAAGAGGGAATTGCATAAACATCTGGAGCAGAGGTCCATCAGTGGCTTTTAGCCACAGGGTATAGATAGATAGGAAGTCTGGGGCAAGTAATGCTCTGTCTTCTTGGTGTTTGGGGGGGGAGCAACAATGGGAGGGCTTATGGTATCCTAGCCCCACTGCTGGACCTCTCGATGGCCCCTGGTCTTTTTGGCCACTGTGTGACACAGAGTGTTGGACTGGATGGGCCACTGGCCTGATCCAGCATTGGCTTCTCTTATGTTCTTTGTGTTGAAACCAGAGAACTGACGGTGGCGTTTCAACCGACTGACAGTTGCTTTGGCAGTTCTTCATGGTGCTTCAACCCCCTTCCCAACCTGCTTGACCAGAGATAAGTGGGATCTTCCCTTGGAGAAATGTCAACATTTACGAGAGGGCTCACCTCTACAGGAGCGTTGCCAACCTTCAGGTGGGCCCTGGAGACTCCCTGGAATTACAACCAATGTTCTCTCTAAGCGGTGGAGTCTTATGAGCAAAAATTCTACTTGGTGAGCTACTGGCATTAACAGTTGTGAGCGAGCGATTTGGCTGCTGCATCAATTAGTTTGCTCTGGAGCCCTCCTTCCTGGGCTAAGACAAAAATGTGTGAGCTGGAGACTAACAAACTGTGAGCTAGCTCACACTAACTCAGCTTAGAGGGAACACTGAATTTACAACTGATCTCCAGAGTACAGCGATCCGTTCCCATGCAAATTGCAGCTGCTTTGGAGCATGGCCTGTATGGAATCACACTCCACTGGGGTCCCTCCCCATCCCAAAACCCAACTTCCCTAGCCTCCATCCCTAAATCTTCAGGAATTTCCTGACCCAGTGCGGGCAACCTTAAATAACCGTTCGCAGGGCTTTTTTTGTAGAAAAAGCCCAGCAGGAACTCATTAGCATATTAGACCACACCCAACAGCGGAAACACATTAGCATATTAGGCCACACCCCTGACAGCACAGCTCATTAGCATATTAGGCCACACCCCACATGTTACCAGAAGTGTGGTCATCCAACCACACCCACCTTTTGCTTCTTATTCTGTTTACTTTGTTGTCAAAACCCAGAGGGTTTTTTTGGAGCAGGGACTCCTTTGCATGTTAGGCCACACACCCCTAATGTAGCCAGTCCTAATGAGTGTCTGCTGTTGGGTGTGGCCTATTATGCTAATGAGTTCCTGCTGGGCGTGGCCAACTCAGGAGCCAGCCGGAGCTCCGTTCCTGTGCGTTCCTGCCCAAAAACAGCCCTGACCGTTCGGCCAAGGCACGCACATCACCAGCACCAACTACCTTCCACTCTTTGAAATCTCACATTTGCCTCCAGCCTTTGACCCGGACTGGCCTCCGTATTGGGTGCAGGGAAGCAAAGCTGTCCCCGGAGTCACGCTGGCTGGTCATTGGAAAAGGTGCCGAAAAGGGCAACGGAAATGATGAAGGGGATGGAACCCCTTCCCTTGGAAGGAACTCAGTGCCCTCCCTGTTCTACTGGGTGCACCACAAAACTTACCTCAAGGCAGAGAACCCAAAGCCTAGACACTCGCCGCCTTGAGAGCACTGCTGGTATCTGTGGGGAAGGTTTCTAGTTTAAAATAAACCTTTGTTGTTGTTGTTGTTCAGTCGCACAGCCGAGTCTAACTCTTCGCGACCCCATGGACCAGATCACGCCAGGCCCTCCTGTCTTCCGTCGTGCTCCGGAGTTTGCTCAATTTCATGTTCGTTGCATCTATGACACTGTCTAACCATCTCATCCTTTGCCATCCCCGTCTTCTTTGACCTTCAGTCTTTCCCAGCATCAGGGTCTTCTTCTCCAGTGAGTGCTCCCTTCTCATTGGGTGGCCAAAGTATTTGAGCTTCAGTTTCATTATCTGGCCTTCCAGGGAACAGTCAAGGTTGGTTTCTTTTAGGATTGACTGATTTGATCTCCTTGCAGTCCAAGGGACTCTCAAGAGTCTGTGCCCCTGTTGTTCAGTCGCACAGTCGAGTCCGACTCTTCGCGACCCCATGGACCAGATCACGCCAGGCCTTCTGGTCTTCCGCCGTCCTCTGAAGTTGGCTCAACTTCATGTTTGTTGCATCTATGACACTGTCTAACCATCTCATCTTTTGCCGTCCCCGTCTTCTTTGACCTTCAATCTTTCCCAGCATCAGGGTCTTCTCCAGTGAGGGCTCCCTTCTCGTTTGGTGGCCAAAGTATTTGAGCTTCAGCTTCAGGATCTGGCCTTCCAGGGAACAGTCAGGCTTGATTTCTTTTAGGATGGACTGATTTGATCTCCTTGCAGTCCAAGGGACTCTCAACAGTCTGTGCCCCTGTTGTTCAGTCGCACAGTCGAGTCCGACTCTTCACGACCCCATGGACCAGATCACGCCAGGCCCTCCTGTCTTCCGCTGTCCTCTGAAGTTGGCTCAACTTCATGTTCGTTGCATCTATGACACTGTCTAACCATCTCATCCTTTGCCGTCCCCATCTTCTTTAACCTTCAATCTTTCCCAGCATCAGGGTCTTCTCCAGTGAGGGCTCCCTTCTCATTTGGTGGCCAAAGTATTTTAGCTTCAGTTTCATTATCTGGCCTTCCAGGGAACAGTCAGGGTTGGTTTCTTTTAGGATTGACTGATTTGATCTTCTTGCAGTCCAAGGGACTCTCAAGAGTCTTCTCCAGCACCATAGTTCAAAAGAATCTATTCTTCGGCGCTCGGCCTTCCTTATAGTTCTTCAGGCACTCTATCAAATCTAGACCTTTGAATCTATTCTTCACCTCTACTGTATATTCATCAGGGATGCAATCTAGGTCAAACCTAAAATAAATCTGGTCCTCCCCAAATCATAGGAGGCTCCATGGGTCCCCTCAGTCGACAGAAACAGCCTGTCATAAATTGGTGGCAGTGGCGGGATGCAGACAAAAAGGTTCGTCAACGGTTACCCAAGGTGGTGAAATGTACAGATGTAAATATTGAAAACATTTTGTGAGGTAAAAGTTGTGTCAGAATGCCTCCTTAGTGAGTAAAAGCACTTGAGAGGTCTGAAGCAGAGTCGGTGGCTACAGGGGACCGCATAGAAGCGGAGGGATTACTGACCAAGGAGAGATCTGGAAAATAAGGCAGGGAATTGAAAGGGCTAAATTAGGAAAAGAAAAAGAACTAGAGGTATTCAGTTTAAAAGACACACATGCACGCACAGAGAGAGATTAGAAGAGATTAAAGGAAGTCCTTCTTCACCCAGAGTCGTGAACACATGGAATTCATTGCCACAGGAAGTGGTGGTGGCTCCAAGCATAGATGGCTTCAAGAGGGGATTGGGGGAACATACGGAGCAGAGGTCCATCAGTGGCTCTTGGCCACAAGGTATAGCGGGAACACTATGCCTGGGGCAAGGGATGCTCTGTCTTCTTGGTGCTTGGGGAGCAACAGTGGGAGGGTCTTCGGAGTTCTGGCCCCACTGGTGGACCTCCTGATGGCACCTGGGTTTTGGCCATTGTGTGACACAGAGTGTTGAATGGGATGGGCCATTGGTCTGACCCAACATGGCTTCTCTGATGTTCTTATGTCTGGAGCAGTGATGCTCTGCCTTCTTGGTGCTTAGGGGGCCACAGTGGGAGGCCTTCTGGATTTCTGGCCCCGCTGGTGGACCTCCTGATGACACCTGGGTTTTGGCCATTGTGTGACACAGAGTGTTGGACGGGATGGGCCATTGGCCTGATCCAACATGGCTCCTCTTATGTTCTTATGTCTGGGGCAGTGATGCTCTGTATTCTGGTGCTTGGGGGAGGATGACAGTGGGAGGGCTTCTGGAGTTCTGGCCCTGCTGGTGGACCACCTGATGGCACCTGGGTTTTGGCTGTGTTGGATGGGATGGGCCATTAGCCTGATCCAGCATGGCTTCTCTTATGCTCTTATCCCAGAGATGTTTGGGACTTTCTGTAGAGGTCTGGCTGTATCACACCTGGGCATTCAAGGCAGTTGCTCTGGAAGGCACAGTTATAAGGGTGCCATTCATGGTAGGAGCAGTAAGGGCATCCCGTCCTGTCACTTGCTGCTGGCGTGGCCACATTCTAGGGTTGCCAACCTCCAGGTGGGGCCTGGACACCTCCTGGAATCTCTAAACCACTCAGACTACGTACCCACCAAAGCAGCCATTTTTGGCCAGGGGAACTGATCTCTGTAGTCTCCAGGCCCCACATGGAGGTTGGCAATCCTAGGCCCAGCTGCGTGGCTGCATCTCTAGCAAACCAATGTGAGCAGAGCTGTTCCTTTGTCCGGTCTTGAGCGTTTCCTAGTTTCTCTTGTCTTCTTGCAGCTCTCACAGTGGGCCACAGGAACCCCTGTTACTTTGGACGAAAGTCTGTTTCCTTCAATCCTTATTTGTTTCCACTGCGACGCAAGTATATTCAAGATCAGGAGGAGGTTGGGTCAGATAAATCTCTCCCTCTCTCTCTCTCTCTGTTGAAGACCAGAGCGACAGCTTAGCTCCCCATCACGTCCTTGGTCCTCTTCCCCCGTGGTTACTTCTCTCTAGTCTTAGTTGGCAAGGATGAAGCAGTACAGTGACCAGGATGGAGTCTCCCAAACCACCAAGAACGTCCAACTGGCCAATCCAATGCCCTTCATTAGTTCATCAGCAAAACCCATCGATTCCTATAGTAGCTCCTCCACCATAAACAGATTCAGTCGTACACAGAACTGGAACCAGAGGGCGGAAACGACGTCATCCCAAGAAGACCCCAAGATGCTGGCCAACGCTGGCGAGATGCAAATGACGGACATCCATAATGGTAATATTCTTAAGGCCAGCAGCCGCTCTGCAGCCCTCAGCTCTTCATCTCTGATGAATCACTTCCAAAGACTTTCAGGAGAGAACAGAAGGAACAAGAGACTTGGGCATGTCGGTCAACAGCCCGAAGAGACCTCTGCTAAAACTTCCAGGAGCGATCAGAAAGATGGGCCCAACAAGGACATATTTTTGTTTTGGGCCCAGAAAGCGGATGAAACCAGCAAGGGGGACACAGGGTCCCTGGACTCCAAGAAACCACCCAAGCAACCACGGCTGGTGGACCTTTCTCCTTTTAGAGCGTCCAAAGAGAGGGTGGAAAGCTCCAAGCGGGGTGCTCCATCGTCCCCTAGAAGCCCAATACAGAGGGTGACAAGGAAAGACCTTTTCCCGAACTCTGATGTCTTCAGACAGCTCGACGCCCATGTCCTTCGTGTGAGCGATCAGGTGAGTGATCCTGGGAAACATCTCTGATGTTCCGACTATCAATACTTGTAAGGTGCAAGTGGAGGAGTGGGGAATCAAACCCAGTTCTCCCAGATTAGAGTCCGCGCACTTAACCACGACACCAAACTGGCAAGGAATACTATGGTTGCTATCAATGCTCCCTCTAAGCTGTGGAGTCTTGTGAGCAAAAATTCTGCTTTGTGAGCTACTGGCATTAAAGTTGTGAGCGAGCGATTGGGCTACTGCCTAAATTAGTTGGCTCTGGAGCCCCATCCCTTCCTGAGCTAAGACAAAACATGTGTGAGCCGGAGGCTAAAAAACAGTGAGCTAGCTCACGCTGACTCAGCTTAGAGGGGACACTGGTTGCGATGCACAGAAAGGCAATGGCAGACCACCTCTGAACATCTCTTGTTTTGAAAATGTTTTGAACATTTGAAAAATGTTCCGCAAACATCTTCCCCCATCCTACATATTTCCCTCCTCCTTTCTTTCCCTCACAACAACCCTGTGAGATGCACCAGGTCACCAGCTGCCTATATCCACAGCTTGCCCAGGGACACTCGCTGCAAAGGTGAAGCAGAAAAACAAATGGCTTGGGGGGGGGGAGCCAAGTAAAGAAACTGCTGAACTGTTTGCCGCTTGCATTGTGCCCGACTGCCCAAGCCTGGCCTCTCTTTACCAGCTGAAACCCAAACGGGAGACCTCGTCCATCCAGACCATTGTGCCACTGATCACGAGGACAGCCAAAAACCAGCTGGAGAGGGTCCGAGCCATATGGGTGTGGCTGTGCCACAATATTGGTAAGTCTGTTTACATATTGGTAAGTCTGTCTATCATAATGCCCCTATATAAATCAATGGTGAGACCTCATTTGGAATACTGTGTGCAGTTCTGGTCACCACACCTTAAAAAGGATATTATAGCTTTGAGAAAAGTGCAGAAATGGGCAACTTGAAAGATAAAAAGGTTGGAACACTTTCCCTATGAGGAAAGGTTAAAGCGCTTAGGGCTCTTTAGCTTGGAGAAACGACGACTGAGGGGGTGACATGATTGAGGTTTACAAGATTATGCATGGGAAAGAGCAGGTAGAGAAAGAGGTACTTTTCTCCCTTTCTCACAATACAAGAACTCGTGGGCACTCCATGAAATTGCTGAGCGGTCGGGTTAGAACGGATCAAAGGAAGTACTTCTTCACCCAAAGAGTGATTCACACATGGAATTCACTGCCACAGGAAGTGGTGGTGGCTACAAGCATGGACGGCTTCAAAAGGGAATTAGATAAGCATATGGAGCAGAGGTCCATGAGTGGCTATTAGCCACAAGGTATAGATAGGGACTCAGGGGCAAGTGATGCTCTGTCTTCTTGGTGCTTGGGGGGGGCAACAGTGGGAGGGCTTCTAGTGTCCTGGCCCCACTGGTGGACCTCCTGATGGCACCTGGTATTTCTGGCCACTGTGTGATACAGAGTGTTGGACTAGATGGGCCTTTGGCCTGATCCAACAGTGGCGTCTCTTATGTTCTCTTATGTTATGTTCTTATGTTTCCCTTGTTCCTTCTGGGCTTGAAGCAACGAGAAGACCTGGAGACCTCTCAGGCAGGGGCTTTAAATAAGTTGGGGGGCACTGACGACACAAAATAAAAAAAATAAAATGAAAATTAAATTTTTAAAAACTCACTTGTGTTGCGTTCACACTCTGCCTGCCTACGCAGGGAAGCAAGCCGCGCTTGGGGAAGGGGTGGCGGTGGGTTGTCCTCCAGGCGACCCAGCGATGAAAGTTGGGGGACCTTGGTAGGAAATCGGGGGGCCAGGCCCCAAAATGCCCCCTGTAGCTACAGGCCTGCCCTCGAGGGTAGGGCCCAGTCTAGAGACCCCTCGAGGGTATATCCCACCCTTGTCATGCAGTAGGGAGTGGTGGCGCAGGCAGTAAATGAAGCCTGCATTCCATCTGACTGAACAGCTTTGGCTGTTCGATTCCCACCGTGGCCGGGGTGAGCTCCCGGTCCCTGTCCCAGCTCCCGCCCAACCAGTGGTTCGAAAGCCCGAACGGGCGAGTAGATGAATGTGTACCTGCTCTTAAAGCGGGGGGGGCACCCTTCCTTCCCTTCGTGGTGGTGATTGAGGAACGGAGAAAATGGCGGCGACGAAACATGGCAGCGGCAGCAGCAGCGGCGAGGCGAGCATGGTGAGCGGCTCGAGTGGAGTTTGGGCCAGCGAAACGCGGCGGCGGGGCAACGCGGCAGGCCGGAGCCAATTGGGACAGAGGCCGGCTGCGGTAGCACGCGCCGTTGTGCGCTCTGGGTCCATACCCGGAAGGAGCCGCCGCGATCGAAAGGAAGACCTGCGCCAAAAAGACGCCGTCACCCAGACTGAAGAACCTCCGTAAGACACAACAACAACTAAGACCCTGCCATGGGTGCCTGATAGGTAGTCTCTTCCTGAAACTCCTTTGGTAGTGAAGTATAAATCCAATATCTTCTTCTTCTTCTTCTTCTTCCCCTCATTGTGTGTGTGGCCCTAGTAAAGGTAATGTAATTAATAATTGTACAATGTAAACCGCTCAGAGCCCTTAGGGGGTGAGCGGTCTATAAATTGAAAGTTAAATAAATAAATAAAATATTGCAAAGCGGAAATTTCTTCAGAGGCCATTTCTAGGATTGGCAACTCAGGGTTGGGAAATAAGTGGAGATTTGGGGGGTACAGCCCGGAGAGAGTGGGGTTTGGGGAAGGGAGGGATCTCGGAGGGGTATAAAGTCAAAGCAGCCACTTTCTCCAAGAGAATAGCTTTCTGTCAGTCTGGTGTGAAAACAATATACCGATGTGTGCTAGATGCCCATAGAACAATATAATACCAAAAGAGACTAGATTAAAGCGTGGATTAAGGCATAGTCTGGGTCCGTTTGACTTTGGCAGCAGCATCACTGTGCTTGGAAATAAGAGAGGAGACCTTGGCCAAAGAGATTAACAGAAAAGTAGATCAATGAACGTGTCGATTTGAATACTAGATTGAATGTAAGAGGCCCTGAGGAAGAACCTGGACAACGTAAATAAGATCTAACACGCCGTCTCCATTGGGTATAAATATCATGGGAGTATCACCTGGAACGGTGCAGACTCCACCCTGGACATATGAGATCAGTGATTGATTGAGCACCATTGTTTTAGTGTCGATGTTTTTAATATGTTTTATATGTTTTAACTATGGCACGGTTAATTACCCTGCCCCTGTTAGCTGCCCTGAGCCGATTGGGGAGGGCGGGATACAAATGTGATAAATAAATAAATAAATAAGATTCATATATAGGATTTCTTCCTGAGGAAAGACCAGAGGCCCGAAACAAATATCCGGAAAAAGTGTTGGAAAGGGAGACACAGATTGATTGAATGTGGAGCAGACTGCTGTTGAGAATACAAGACCGTTAGAGGGATATAGACCGAGAGAGTCTGGAGCCAGACTGCCGTGTGAAATCTTATTGACCTTTGTATTTTTTTCTACAAAGGAATAAGTGGTTGTTGTTGTTTTTCAATTACCAGACACTAAATGATGTTATGGCTTTAATCTAGTCTCTTTTGTTACTAGATTGTTCTGTGGGCATTTAGCACACATCTGTATATGTTTTCATGCCAGACTGTTTTGGGATTGTGTGTTATTCTTGTGGGTTGAATAGCTTTCTGTCACCTGGAGATTATATGCAGTTCTGGGAGATCTCCAGTACCTGAAAGTTGGCAGTCCTGGTTTGCTTCTCTCCTTCCTGCCCTTCCAAGGCTCTTCAGCTCCCCCACCATCTTCTACAGCACAATCTGATCTGTGGTGTATTCAATGCAAGGCAAACAGTATGTGAATCACCCTATTGAAACACCATGTGAAGCTTCGTCCTGGGCTAGGATCCAAATCCCTCCAATCATATTGGTAGCCCAGGAAGAACCAGCCAGTAAGGTACCAGCAAGCTCCCTGAGTGGGAACATCCGTGATTGGTCCTTATGTAGACAACCTAATTGGTTGGTATTTGTATAGTAGGCGTGGCTACATTGGCTGGGAGAGTTTAAAAGCAAAACAGCTGCAATCTAAAAGCTGTTCTGGCTATTCATGTTGATCCGTGTTGGAGTTGTGTTCGAGTTGATGAATAAAGTTGGACCTTTGCTGAATCACTCTCCGACTACTTTGTTAAGCGAGCGACTTAACATGATCTTACTCCATCCTTCCTATAAGGAGCACAGGGCAGAGTCTATCGTATCCTGCCAATCAATCCTGTGAGGTAGGTGAGGCTGAGAGAGAGTGTGATTGGCCCAAGGTCACCCAGCGAGTCTCCATGGCAGAGTGGGGGATGTGAACTCCAACGGCCACACCACTGCATCTTACTGGCTTCCCCCTCTGTCCCCTGCATCTGGCCAAAGCCCCTGTGGACAAATCGCTAACAGCCAGGGCAAGTGCTTTGCCTGAATTAAAACAGGCTTAGGTGCATTTCCTGATATTCCAGAAGTTAATTGAGGCATAGCCCAAAGGAATGACATATGTTATAAGGGGCCTCCTTATGTGGAAGTTCATTTGACCACATCTCTCCCTTAGGAGTGATTAGATAAGAACATAAGAAGAAGCCATGTTGGATCAGGCCAATGGCCCATCCAGTCCAACGCGTTGTGTCACACGGTGGCCCAAACCCAGGGGCCATCAGGAGGTCCACCAGCAGGGCCAGAATTCCAGAAGCACTCCCACTGTTGCCCCCCCAAGCACCAAGAAGACAGAGCATCCCTTGCCCCAGACTGAGAGTTCCGATCTATGCCTTGTGGCTAACAGCCACTGATGGACCTCTGCTCCAGATATTGATCCAATTCCCTCTTGAAGCCGTCCATGCTTGTAGCCGCCACCCCCTCCTGCGGCAGTAAATTCCGTGTGTTCATCCAGTTTGGTGTCGTGGTGAAGTGCGCAGACTCTACTCTGGGAGAACCGAGTTTGATTCCCCACTCCTCCACTTGCACCTGTTGGATGACCTTGGGCAAGCCATAGCTCTGATAGGAGCTGTTCTTGAAAAAGAACCGTTTCTGTCAGAGCTCTCTCAGCCCCACCTCCCTCCCAGGGTGTCTGTTGTGGGGAGGGGAAGGGAAAGGAGTTTGTAAGCCACTCTGAGACTCCTTTGGGTAGTGAAGGGCGGGGTATAAATCCAATCTCTTGTCTTCTTCTCATACAGCCTATGATGTGGACGGCTTCCTAGGACTCTCCGAGAAGATTCACGTCCCCGAACAAGTCGTCCAGACGGGACGCGGCGTGTGCTCTGGATACGCCCATTTATGCCGCCGGATGTGCCAGTATGTTTCCATCGACTTCATTTACACTCTATCTTTCTCCCTGGTGGGCACCCAAAGTAGTTTACGCTGTTCCCCTTTCCTCCATTTTATCCTTACAACAACCCTGTGAGGTAGGTTGGGCTGGGAGCGTGTGACTGGCCCAAGGTCACCCAGCGAACTTCCATGGCAGCTCAGGGATTTGAACCTGGGGCTCTCATATCCTAGTCTGACACTCTAATTGTTGGGAAAAATAGGCAAAAATACTTAAATAGAGTTTTCAATGGATCTTTGCTTCACTGGAGAGGAGACATTTCTTTCTATGTAAAAAGCTTTATTTCTAAGGGAAGGGTTCACCTGGAAAGCTGCAAAACAAAAGACATATCTAGAGCTACATTTTTACATCCTACAGCTACAAACCAATAGTCACACAACAATGGAGATTCCCCTTCTTCTTGACCCCTAGAAGGAAGTCATCTGAAGAAAGTAACCAATGATTGCTAGTAAACAGACTTAGATTTTCCCGGGCTATCTTCCCATTGGCTCTGAGCCAAGTCTCCCTTCCAGGTCAGTCTAAACAATAGTACAGAATGTAAAACAGATTAACCCTATAATGACTGGAATCTAGACCTTGCAAGTCACACATTTCCAACACTAAGCACTACACAATGCAGGCTGTGTCCAGCCTGTTGTGGGTGCTATAACAGGGTACGAGTGTAACAGAACATCTGCTTCGTGGCAGAACACTTGTGCTGGGGAGGGGCTGTGGCTCAGTGACAGAGCATGCAGAAGGTCCCAGGTTCAATCCCTGGCATCTCCAGTTAAAAGGACCAGGCAGGAGGTGATGCGAAAGACCCTTGCCTGAGACCCTGGAGAGCCACTGCCGGTCTGAGTAGACGACGCTGACCTTGATCGACCAATGGTGTGATTCAATATAAGGCAGCTTCATGTGTTCAGATGTCTTTGTATTCAGGGTGGGGCTCAGTGGCAGAGCACCTGCTTGGCCTGCAGAAGGTCCCAGGTTCAGTCCCCGGCATCTCCAGTTGAAAAGGACCAGGCAGGAGGTGATGGGAAAGGCTGCCCTGCCTGAGACCCTGGAGAGCTGCTTCCAGTCTGAGTAGACAATACTGACACTGATGGACCAAAAGGTCTGATTCAGTGTAAGGTAGCTTCATGTGGGACCTACCTCGATTAGCTCCTCTCTTGTATATACCTTGTGGCTAATAGCCACTGATGGACCTCTGCTCCAGATGTTTATCCAATTCCCCTTGAAGCCGTCCATGCTTGTAGCCACCGCCACCTCCTCCTGTGGCAGTGAATCCCAGGTGGTCATCACTCTTTGGGTGAAGAAGGACTTGTCCTTGGTAGAATCAGGGTATATCTCACTTTTTCCTGGGGAGGGGCTGTGGCTCAGTGGGAAAGCCTTTGAACGCAAAAGGTCCCAGGTTCAATCCTTGGTATCTCCACTTAAAAGACCTGTGCAGGAGGTGATGTGAAAGACCTCACCCTGAGACCCCGGAGAGCCACTGAGCAGACAATACCAAGTCTGAGCAGACCATACCGAGTCTGAGCAGACAGTACTGACCACGATGGACCGATGTGGTGTGACTCAGTAGAAGACAGCCATGAAAGCCCATCGAATCCGACTCTAGGGGGCAGTGCTCATATCCATTTCCAAGCCGAAGAGCCAGCGCTGTCTGAGGACTTCTCTGTGGCCATGTGGCTGGCATGACTAAATGCCGAGGCGCACGGAATGCTGTTACCTTCCCACCAAAGTGGCAACTATTTATCTACTTGCAATTTCTTGCTTTCGAACGACTAGGTTGGCAGGAGCCGGGGCCAGAGATGGGAGCTCACTCCGTCACGCAGCACTCGGGTCTCGAACTGCTGAACTACTGACCTTCCGGTCTGCAGCTCAGCATCTTGACCTCTGAGCCACCGCGGCCCCTAGTGTCATGGGCATTCATGTAATTCAGACTTTTGTTCAGCCATACTTCATTCTTGCCGCGGCAGTCCAGGAGCTGTTGCCCACAAGCCGGGGAGTCAGATTCAAAACACTGGGAGACAGTCTTCGGGAAAAGACCCAAGACGGGCGAGAACCACTGTAGTCTCCCCAAGTACCTTTCTCCTTTTGGTGTGCCCACTTCCCATTTCTCTTGTGAACCCTTGCAGGGAAGCAGGTCTGGCTTGCGTGGAGGTTTCCGGGTACGGCCGAGGAGCCGGATACTGCCGAGGGCAAAGCTGCCAGCAGAAGAAATCCAACCACATGTGGAACGCGGTGAAGTTGGAAGCCAGCTGGTTCCTCCTCGACGTCTGCTGGGGAGCCGGCCTTGTGGATGTCGAAAAGAGGCTCTTCGTTCCCAGGTGAGGCCCTTCCTCCGTTTCTTGGCCCTAAAGAGAGAGGAGGAACCACCAATCCGTTACCTCTCTCACATCCAGTTTGGTGTAGTGGTTAGGAGCGCGGACTCTAATCTGGGAGAACCGGGTTGGATCCCCCCACTCCTCCACATGCAGCGGCTGGTGTGACTTTGGGTCAGTCACAAGCTCTCTCAGAGATGTTCTCTCAAGGGTAGTTCTCCAAAGAGCTCTCTCAGCCCCACCCACCTCACAGGGTGTCTGTTGTGGGGAGGGGAAGGGAAAGGAGTTTGTGAGCCGCTCTGAGACTCCTTTGGGTAGTGAAGGGCAGGGTATAAATTCAATCTCTTCTTCTTCTTTTATCTCACAAGGTGTCTGCTGTGGGGAGGGGAAGGGAAAGGAGTTTGTAAGCCGCTCTGAGACTCCCTTAGGTAGTGAAGGGTGGGGTATAAATCCAATCTCTTCTTCTTCTTTTATCTCACAGGTTGTCTGCTGTGGGGAGGGAAAGGGAAAGGAGTTAGTAGGCCGCTCTGAGACTCCTTTGGGTAGTGAAGGGTGGGATATAAATCCAATCTCCTCCTCCTCCTCCTCCCCCTCCTCCTCCCACCTCACCGGGTGTCTGTTGTGGGGAGGGGAAGGGAAAGGAGTTTGTAAGCCGCTCTAGGACTCCTTCGGGTAGTGAAGGGCGGGGTATAAATCCAATCTCTTCTTCTTCTTCTACCTCACCGGGTGTCTGTTGTGGGGAAAGGAGTTTGTAAGCCGCTCTGAGACTCCCTTGGGTAGTGAAGGGCAGGGTATAAATCCAATCTCTTCTTCTTCTTTTACCTCACAGGGTGTCTGTTGTGGGGAGGGGAGGGGAAGGGAAAGGAGTTTGTAAGCCGCTCTGAGACTTCCTTGGGTAGTGAAGGACGGGGTATGAATCCAATCTCTTCTTCTTCTTCTTCTACCTCACCGGGTGTCTGTTGTGGGGAGGGGAAGGGAAAGGAGTTTGTAAGCTGCTCTGGGACTTCATCATCATCATGGCTGAAACACAAGCGTTTCACATTTACACTTGAACACACATATATATCTGACCTTTTCAGGATCACTCTTGTCTACTCAGACTGGCAGTGGCTCTCCAACATCTCTAGATGTTTATGTATGTATGTATGTATGTATGTATGTATGTATGTATGTATGTATTTTATTAGATTTATATACTGCCCTACCCAGTGGGCTCAGGGCGGTGTACACCAGTTAAATAATACAATTAAAATAGTATTAAAATAACAATTTGCACATAAAATATCATAAAATACCGTGTAAGTATAGAGGTCATCAGATGACCGATCAGAATCAGGCCACTGATGGACAACGGGCCAAAGAAAGCTGGGCCAGAGAAGCCGGAGGGGGGAAGGGGGACATCCGGTGCTTCAACCAAATGCCTGGCGGAAGAGCTTCGTCTTGCAGGCTCTGTGGAACTGCAATAAGTCCCGCAGGGCCCTGATCTCACATGGGAGCTCATTCCACCAGGCAGGGGCCAGATGTCCCTGGGACCGGGAACCACATTGTCACGGGCTGAGGTGCCAGTCAAAGGGAGTCCAGAACAAGCCAAGGTCAGACCAAGAAGACAGTGCAAAGTCCCAAAAGCCAAGCCAGGGTCAGGAGCCAGGAACACAGAGCCAAGTCCAAAGCCAGGGGGCCCAAAGGTCTAGGTGCAAGAGCCGAGCCGGAGTGGATGCTAGCAGCACGAAGCTGACTTGTTGCTTCCACGAAGGGTACTGCCCAGAGAGTGGAGTTAAATGCTGCTACCAATTAGCCAGCTGCAAGATCGGCCAGGCTCCTGTTAGAACTCTGGGCTAGCCGAGCGTCTTCCCTGTAGCCTGGCCTCTTTTTGCCTGGTTGCTAAGTTTTGCCGCAGTCGCTCCCTTTAACGAGTCACACGTGGGGGTGAGTCAGGAGGACTTTCAGCTTGCAGTTCTTCCTTCCTATCTGGGACATTTTGTCTTAGCTCAGGAAAGAGGGCTCCAGAGCAAACTAATTCATGCAGTAGCCCAATCGCTCGCTCACAGCTTTAATGCCAGGAGTTCACCAAGTAGAATTTTTTGCTCACACGACGCCACAGCTTAGAGCAGGGGTGTCAAACATAAGGCCCAGGGGCCAGATCTGGCCCATCCAGGGTTTTTATGCAGCCCACAAGCATCTAGTGTAAGGGAGGGAATAGGAGACTGCTCAGGGGGGAGTGGGCAGAGCCACTCCGATTGTAGCTTCAGCATGGCGGAACAACTTTGTCTGCGGAAGTCAAGCAGTGTAGGAGCATCTGCCCAGTGCTGCACGGCTGGTTGTCCAGTCCATCCATGCAGGTTTTCCTTTGCACCTCTGTCCCAACACATGAGGGCTTGCAGTGAGGATACACCAACTTGGAGCTTACCAGCAGCTGTCCTTACAGTTTATAGCTCCGGTACCTGCCATTGGGAGCTGCGGTGGCTCAAGTGGTTAAGACCCTGAACTGCAGGCTGTGGAAGGTCGGTAGTTCAGCAGTTCGAGACCCGAGTGTGCCGCATGACGGAGTGAGCTCCTGTCTCTAGTTCCAGCTCCTGCCAACCTAGCAGTTCGAAAGCAAGACATTGCAAGTAGATAAATAGGTACCACTTCGGTGGGAAAGTAACAGCGTTCTGTGCACCTCGGTGTTTAGTCATGTCAGCCACATGACCACGGAAACATCTTTGGACAGCGCTGGCTGTTCGGCTTTGAAACGGAGATGAGCACCACTTGACTGGCTTTCGAGCAAGGGAGACCTTTACCTTTACCTGCCATTACATTTTACGGCACATATGGTTCGGCCCAAACAAAGTAACATTTATGTCAGATCCGGCCCTCGTAAGAAATGAGTTCGAAACCTCTGGCTTAGAGGCACCATTGGTTGCTAGCCTTCAGGTGGGACCTGGAGATCTGTTCTTACAACAGAGATCAGCTCCCCTGGAGAAAATGGCTGCTTTGGAGGATGGAATCTACGGCATTGTACCCTGCTGAGGTCCCTCCCGTTCCCCAAACCCTACCTTCTCCCGGATCCACCCCCAACATCTCCAGGTATTTCCCAACCCAGAGCTAGCAACCCCGGTCTTAATCCAGCACACTAACCATCTTCCAGTTCTCCATTCCAGATCTGCCAACTGAAAAGTACTGTGATCTCCAGCCAGATCTGCTCCATGGGTGCAGGGATATCTGTGGGCTTCAGGGCTTTCCCATGCTAGCAAATGCAGATTGCCGTGGGTCACACCACCGGAGACAGGCCTTTGCTTCAACGCTTCCCCCGCCCGGCCATCTTCTCATTAGATCTGTGACTCACCCTTCGATCAAATGATTAATCTCCTCCTCCCCGGCGGCTTTATTAGGAGGCTCGATATGTAATTACTTGCACCTCCTTGGTCTTCAGCAAATAATGACTTACTTCAAAAGTTATTAATCGTGTTCAGTTATTTCCCATTAGATGCATTACGGATGTGTCACTTTCTGGCCAATACGAAAGAAAGACACTCGAGTGGCATTTGTAACAGCTAATCGTTTTACGTGGAACAGATTAGCTAAGCTGGCGTGCATGACTTTTGATTGAATTGGGGAGGGGGGGGGAGAGACGAGGCATGCCACAGAAGAAAGTAGGTGTATGTTTGCGTGACCCACATATTCATGCTTTCAATGTACTTCCGCGACCGTTTGCAAGTAGATTTTGCCATTTCACACAGTAAAATCCAGTTGCAAAGTGCACTGAATCGGACTGAGAGTGCGTTAATTAGTGTGTGAGAAAGTGGCCTTATAGAATCTCTAGAGCAGGGGCATCGAACTCATTTGTTATAGAGGGCTGGATTTGACACACATTGGACTTTGTCAGGCCGGGCCACATGTGTCATAAAACGTAATGCCAGGGAGCGGAGACATAAACTTTATAAAAGACACAAACACAAAGATTTTAAAATAAAAACATGGCTGAAACATTAGCACTCTTACAATATTTTGTTTGTTTAACAGTCTCTGATAACTGACACCTCTTGCTCTGAATTATTGCATCAAAATGTCTGTGCTGTTGCATTCTGGGAGGGGGAGGAGCCTCAGCCCCAGGGGAGGGAGCAGAAGCTTGCCTATCTATCTCTCCTGAGCGATTGAGAGAGTCTGGGAAAGGAAGCTATGATGCAGCAGCAGCAGAACTGGAGGAAGAAGCAGGAGACAGCCAGTCCCTTGCGAGCCTGATAGAAGCCCTCTGGGGGCCTGATCCGGCCCCCAGACCACATGTTTGACACCCCTACTCTAGAGAGCAAGTTCACATGTTCTTTTAAACGGGTGGGTTTTGAGTATTGTACCCTTAGGGGTCCCTTCCCAGATCAGATCAGCTGTTGTTGAACCTTTGCATATTTCAAAGGATCCAGAGGTACATTCCATCACATATTTCCCCACCCTTACTCCCGGACAAGCCTCCTGAATATCCCTGACTAGCCCAACTCATCACATCTTGGAAACTAAGCAGAGTTGGCCCTGGTTAGTGCTCGGATGGGCGACCACCAAGGAAACCCAGGATCGCTACACAGAGGCAGGCAATGGTAGACAGCCTCTGCGTGTCTCTTGCCTTGAAAACCCAACGAGAGGTCGCCATGAGTCGATTGTAGTTTGACGGCACTTTATGTGGACTGAGGCCGCGATCCTACGCACAATTAGACCCGCCATAGGCACGAATGCCAGGCGGATTTAAAGGGCGCGATCAGACAACAACATCTGGGAAGCGCCCCGCAGCCGTCAGCAACCCGTTTTGTTCTGCTGCAGAAGCGGAGTAAAAAGACACCGGGGAAAATCTGGTAGTAAACGGGTTGTGACGGGTCATGGACGGACTTTTCCCTGTCTGATCGCTCCAGCAAGCTCTCATGGTGTCGGAATGGTGTGATGAGGCCATCCCGACTCTGTGCCGTTGTTTTTTCCCCCCTTCGTGGTATGTGAATCATTGCAAACTCCATAGGGAGCCCTCAGTGGAGAGATGTGATTCAACAGTGGGGGGGCTTCTAATGTCCTGCCCCCACTGGTGGACCTCCTGGTGGCACCTGGTATTTCCGGCCACTGTGTGACACAGAGTGTTGGACTGGATGGGCCTTTGGCCTGATCCAACACTGGCTTCTCTTATGTTCTTATGTTCTTATTGATTCCTCCTTGAAGTGCATCGGAAACAAACAGCCAAAAAAACCAAACCCTGACTCACCCGCAGTTGCGTCTGATCATGCCGTGGCGGGCTGCCCCCGCAGCTTCCAAGGACTGTGTGATCGCACAACTGCAGGTCAAATTCCTCCAGAGGAAATAGCCTCGCTTCCGGTGTGACCGCGACCTGAGATTAAGTGGATTGAGAGTTGATTGATTACTCAAGGGAAGAAGAAGAGGAAGAGTTGGTTTTCGTACCCTGCTTTCCCATACCCTAAGGAGTCTCGGAGTGGTTTACAATCTCCTTTCCTTCCTCTCCCCACAACGGGCACCTTGTGAGGTAGGTGGGGCTGAGAGAGGTCGGAGGGAACTGGGACGGGCCCAAGGTCACCCGGCAGGCTTCATTGGGGGCGGGGGGAGCTGGGAATCAGACCTGGTTCCCCAGATTACAATCTGCTGCTCTAAACCGCTACACCAAACTGGCATTCTTCAGTCCCACAACAGAGAAGTGGGACTGGTCCAAAGTCACCCGGTATGCTTCAGGCAAGGAGGGAATTTGAACGCGGGTCTCCCCAGATCCTATGCCGACAAACTAACCATGGCATCCTCCTGGTACTCCATTCCAGATTTGCAAAATTAGAGGTGCTGTGATCTGCAGCCCAGTCCAGCACATGAGCCATCACACCACACTGGCATTATAACACTTGGTTAGGGTTGCCAACCTTCAGGTAAGAGCTGGAGAGCCCCAGGAATTACAACTGAACTCCAGGCTACAGAGATCGGTTCCCCTGGAGGAAACAGCTGCCTTGGAGGATGAGCTCTATGGCATTATATCGTCCTGAAGCCCAACCTTTCTTGGCTCCCCCTCAAAATCTCTAAGAATTTACCAACCTGGAGTTGGCAACCTTAGCCCCGAGGAATACCAGCGTCCCTCCCAGTCTGCCAGAGAAATTCTGCAACAGCTAATACCTTAGCTAGGCTTAGGCCCCTGCCACACGGCAGAGGAAAAGCCCTTTAAAGCGCGGCTTTTAAAAGCCGCGCCAACGTTGATACGGCTCGGCGGGATCCCACGGATCCCCCGGCCGAGCCGCCTTTTCTCCCCGGCGCGATCAAACGCCGGAGAGAAAAGACGGCTCTAACCGGGAGCCGGCCGATCTGCGCATGTCGGAGCATGCGCAGTTCGGCTCCGGCCCGGGGTTGAGCCGGCGCAAGGGAGCGCCGGCGATCAGACGCCCGGGAAGAAGCGCCGCGTCCACTCGAACCACCGAGGTAGGTGGTTCATTTTGCGGCGGTTCTTCCCGGGTTTGGGCCAGTTTGGAGGCGGAAGCAGAACGCTTCCCAGATGTGGTGGTGTGATCGCGCTGCTTTGATCCGCCTCCAAACTGGCCCGTTCCCGGGCCAAATCGCCTTGTGTGAACGGGGCCTTAGTAACTTAGCTAGGCCTTGAATCAACTGTGGTCTTCGCACCGCATTAAAGCTAGAAAAGATTCCATATACGAATATGGATTCAGCAAACGGATGAGTCTAACGATGGCTATTAGTTGTAACTTCTACATCTGTTCCATTTCCATCCTGCAAGCTCCTCATCTGTCAGCTTTGGCAGCCCTTTAGGACTACACATTTATTCCCAGTCGAGCAAGGCAAATGTGCTAGCAGCGTGAATCCGTATTTTTAAAAGAATCTCACTCCCGCGCAAAATCACCAACCAGGATTCCAAAGGAGATGGGGGGAAGGGACAGTTGAGAGTCAAGGCCAGAACCGCAGTACCCAATGCCAAGGTGATTTTAAATGCCCTTAATCGTGAGCTGCCCTGAGCCCGTTCACGGGGAAGGTGGGGTAGAAATATAATAAATAAATAAATACATTTAAATTTCCAGATTTTGAGCTTACCCCTGGATGGGGGGCTATCGGGCCTCCTGGGTGGGAAGGCAACACATATGACCCATCAGCACCCATACTACCCCATATGGGGCAAATAGCCCTCAGGGGGCCATTGCATGTTGGAAAAATTGTGCCGGGAGGGAAGGCTGAAACCCCATTCTCTCCTTAGTCTCAGATCAGGGCTGTACATGCTTTGGGAAATCCGTTCTTGTCAGAGCAATACATGAAGGACTGCTTACAAGCCAGGCTGGAGGGAAGGGTGAAACAACATGTTAAATCAGGGGTGTCGAGCTCATTTGTTATGAGGGCCGGATCTGACATAAATGAGACCTTGTTGGGCCGAGCCATGTTTGTCGTAAAATGTAATGCCAGGTAGCGGAGATATAAACATTATAAAGGACACAAACACAAAGGGTTTTTTTCTTTACTTAAAATAAAAACATGCTTAAAACACTAGCTCTGTAAGCTGCAAACCTACTTTTTTTGTAATTTTATTTTCAGCTTCAATCAAAAATATGTTTGTTTTTTATAATTATACATTTGTTTAAATAAAACTTATTTCTGTTTCTTATACATGATATAATATAGTTTTACGTATTTTCGAGTCTAGTCCATATTCTTCGTCTTCAGCCAATCATAAATTATTTTCCATCTTTTCCAGAATATCTCCTCTGATTTATTTTGTAACCTTATATTTAATTTGTCCGTTTCCGCTACTTGTAATATTTTATATTTAAGCTCCTTTATAGTTGGTATAACTTTAGATTTCCAACGTTTTGCAATAAGTATTCTAGCTGTTGTTAGAATATAAACAGTTATATAAGTTAGGTATTTTATATTGTCCGGTAACATATTGAGTAGGTAGGTTTCTGGTGTTAAGGGGATTTTGATTTTTAGTAAGTCTAGAAGTATCTTGTGAATTTTTTCCCCAAAAAATTGAATTTTATGACATTTCTACCATATGGGGAGATAAGATCCTACATTTCTTTTACACCTCCAGCAAATGTTAGATGATCTAGGATAACATTTTGCTATTCTTTCAGGGGTCAAGTGCCATCTATAGAGTAATTTATATATATTTTCTTTATGAGTCGCTCTCATGTATTTAAGGGCTTTCCAGGTTTTTGACCAGTGTTCTATATCTATTGAGTGACCAATCTCCTTTGTCCAGACTTTCGTTGAGGTTTTAATGGAAGCTGAAAACCTACTTTTGATTTATTGACATTCGCCACAGAAATCTCATGCTCAGAGTTCTGAGTCTAGGAGCCAGGTTAGAACATGAAATGGCCGAGTGATTGAGAGAGTCTGGCGAAGCAAGCGATGATGCAGCAGCAGCAGCAGAACTGGAAGGAGGAGATGGCCAGTTCCACTGCGGGCCTGATGGAAGCCCTCTGGGGACCTGATCCGGGCCACATGTTTGACACCCCTGTGTTCAATAATGTAACTTACAGTTTAATAATAATGTAAGAGTTTCATTCTATGTCCTGGATTCAAGTCCTGCGGCAGAGGCCAACAAGATTTTCAAGGTATATCCTTTTGAGGGTCAAAATTCCGTCCATTAGATATCTGACAAAGGTAGCCTTGACTCTTGGAAGTTCATACCCTGAAAAGTTTGTTGGGCTCTAAGGTCCGGCTGGACTTCTTCTACTGTGGAACAATGTGCCGACCCTCTGAAACTATTCTACATCCCCCTTTCCCCCCCACCTTCACAGGCATGATGACTTCTTCTTTTTAACCGACCCAGAACATTTCATAGAGAGTCATTGGCCTGATGAGGCGGAATGGCAACTGATCCAGACTCCCATATCACTGGAGGATTTCGAAAAGAGAGTTTTCAAAACACCAGAGTTTTTTAAACTTCTTCTAGTCCTCCTGTCTCCAGACACCTTTGTGATTAAAACAGGTAAGTGCTGAGCTTGGGTGCTTCGGCTTCAAGTTTGGTCATTTAAACCCACTAGTGTGGGCTTTTCCTTATGTTCTTATCAGGAGAAGGCCTCAGCCTCTGTGCCCTGTTGTTGGCCCTCCAGAGGAACTGGTTGGCCACCATGTGATAACACAAAAACCAAAAAGAACTGTGATGATGTGACGCTTAATAAATTTCTTTAAGAATCAAAATTATACAAAAAGTGAACAATAATATACAGAATAATAGAAAATTGACGGTGGTCTCCGGAATGCCTTGCCGTTTCGATGGTTGATCTTATTCTGAACAAAGATGTGGGACAAATACTGTCCCTCAATAATTCATTTCCTCTGGTGACGTTTCAAAGATATCAGGGATGATTTTCAATATTCATAATAGCTATAGTACCTAATAGAGCCTTCCGTGGGCTATAGGTATTGTAAACATAAACACAATTTCAACAGGAAAGAAGAGCATTTAAAAATAAATAGGGCATGGTTTCCTGTCCTGAAAAACACAAAATGCCTACATCTTATAATAGCACTACAGATAAGATTAGAATGTCAACACCCAATCCATATGCAAAAGAACCTCCTCAGGAAAGCTCCTCCATTAGCATGTCACAGCCTGGGGAATTCCTACAAGATAATGACTCCGCCCTACCCCACCTTCCTGAGTAGATATAAATTACCTGCCTACCATTTTTCTTCTCACCTTGACACAGAGAGTACGCCATCTTTCTGAGTTAATACCTCTGAGGATGCCAGTCACAGCTGCTGGTGAAACGCCAGGTACCACAATGCGAAGACCACGGCCATACAGCCCGGAAAATCTACAACAACTAATGAACTCCGGCTGAGAAAGCCTTCGACAACATAATGTCATTTTAGTCCACACAGTCACAACTCAAACAGATCTCCAATCGTCAATCAGAAGGGCTGCCTGGCAAAAGCCACACCTGGCCCTGCCCATTTGGTAAAAACACTTGGCGGGAGCCAGGGAAGGTATTGGTGGGCATTCTGGTGCCCGTGGGCGTCACGTTGGGGATCCCCGCTTTACTGTTTCTGACCAGCATCAGGGCCATAGATTACACTCAACAGGGCAACCAGTTCAAATCTCCGTCCAGCAAAGGGCTTACAAGGTTACCTTAGACAAATCAATAATCTCTCCCGCCTCCTCCTTCCCACGGGGATAGTAGTACTCATAAGGTCTATTGTAAGAGCTACCGAGGATATGAAGAGCTCTTCAAGCGTGACTTGTCATGATTTCGAAGGCACAAAACAGAGCCTTAACTGGGGAATGAATTATCTGGGAGCCCTAAAGTGGAACGAGGATTGACAATGAGGCCTGCCCCCCCTCCCCGTTTTTCTTTCTACAGACCGCGGGGAAGCAACCGTATCTTTGACAAGTGCCCTTTCAATGGAGTTCACGTACCAGCTCTCTCAGCTTCGTCGAGACGGCAGCGAAGAGGACGTAGGTAAGACTCGTGGGATGCTGACCCGGTCGGAGAGGAAGATGGTCCTGAAAGTCTTCCCGCCTACCGAGGGCCTGTTCGACCTGAAGATCTTTGCCCGTCCTTCTGGCTCTGCAGAACCGTACACGTGGGTGTCCTCTCATCAGATCGAGTGCTCGGAATCAAACGGCAAAGAGGAGCTGCCCGAAAATCCTTTCCCTTTCTGGGGACTTCATCCCCAAGCCAACGAGCTTGGGATTGAAGGGTGCGATTGGGAAGAAGACTTGACGGTTGCCACCACGGGGAGACTGAAATTAGGTTTGCAGACCAGCAGGCCTCTCTCGGCTACCTATGAATTGTTCCATCGAGGGGTAGATGCCTCTCTGGGCAAGCAGTGCCTTGTCGCTCAGACCGAAGAGGAGAAGCTCAGCTGCCACGTCCTTTGCCCTCGCTCAGGTTATTACAGACTCTCAGTATTTCTCAAAGGCCTGGGTGAGACCGAGTTGAAGAACGCAGCCAACTTCCTCATTTGGTGCTCCAGCCCTATCAATCGCAACGAGCTCTTTCCTTCGGGCCTGAGCACGCACTGCGGGCCGGGCATCAGCTCCAGAACGATGGGGCTCTTCCATCCCAGTCACACCAACCCCATTATCAACACCAAACAGGGACGGTGCAATATCACGTTCCACACCCAGCCAGGCTTGGAAGTCACTGCCACTCTGGGCAAGGATGGGAGAGCGACCAAGAGCTACTCAATGGAGCAATACGTCTTGGTCACCCACCTTGAGAACAAGGCGAGCGTCTCCGTCCTGCTCCCCGAATCTGGTCTCTACAGAGTAAGCTTGTACGGAAGAAAAGCCAGTGGCGAAGAGTTTGTTCACGTGTGCGATTACGTTGTCCGTTGCTTCGCCAACCCACAGTGGCTACCATTCCCCAGGGTCTATAGCTTGTGGGCGAGAGGGTGTGTCCTTCTACAGCCCAGAACAGGAATACTAGAAGAGGAGAGCAGGGTTAGATTCCGGATCAAGATGCCTAAGGTATACAGTGCTCTTGTCATTGGCCAATCAAGGACTCGGCTGATACTAGGCCAGAACAAAGTGTGGGAGGGAGATGTTTCCACCGGACCCGCTGGGACGATGCTGAAGGTAGCTGTCAAATTCTCTGCCGAGTCCACAAGCATGGACGTCATCCTCTCGTTCGACGTTGAGAGCAGGTCATCCACATCGGGGGACACTTCAGGGTAAAACAATCCAGGACTTTGGGGACTGGAAGAACTTTGACATTTACCAACCCGACCAATGCAGTTTCTGGAATGAATATTGCAAGTCCGTTCCAGAAACTCTGCGGTGCTATGGTTACACGTCCTGATAAGTAATACTATGAATTAGGTTTTATTATGCTGTTGCTCTGTTTTTTATCCTGTAATTCTAATTTTACCCTGCACGGACTTTGTATTTTCCTAATCTGTAATCCGGTTGACTTTCTATTGTATCTATATGTCTGTGCCAAAAAAGGCTTGTCTGTCTGTCTGAATATTGCAAGTCTTGAGCAGGGATGAATCCTGGATACGATGTCCTGTCTCAGGAGGACTCAGAATAATAAAGACAAGAGCGCCTTTGGGTATATACAGATGGCCCTTCTCTGACCCCAGGAGAATCACAACCAGCCCCGCAACCCCTCTGGGATTAAAGAAACGGACTGGCAGGCCCTGGTTCTTCAAAGGTTCTGTTTACAATTAGGCTTAGCACTGTTTCTGGAACTTTGTGCCAGGAATTTTTAAATTTAAGGCCAGCGTTTATATATCTATTTTTTTTTTTTAAAAAAAACATTTATATTCTGCCTTACCTCATTGCTCAAGGCAGCTTAAAATCGTAGTTAAAAACACTTTCTGTTCAGCTTCATTGTTAAAAACACTTTACATTCAGTTTGGTGTAGTGGTTAAGGGCGCGGACTCTAATCTGGGAGAACTGGGTTTGATTCCCCACTCCTCCACTTGCACCTGGCTGGATGACCTTGGGCTCTGATAAGAGCTGTCCTTGAAAAAGAGCAATTTGTGTCAAGAGCTCTCTCAGCCCACCTACCCCACAGGGTGTCTGTTGTGGGGAGGGGAAGGGAAAGGAGTTTGTAAGCTGCTCTGAGATACCTTCGGGTAGTGAAGGGCGAGGTATAGTTCCAATCTCCTCCTCCTTCTCCTTCTAAAACTGAAAAATCAAATAGCAAACCCCAAATCTTAAGAGATGCCTGTCATTCAAACTCCTTCAAAAGCCCTGGCCAACAGGCCTTTCAATGCCTCCTGAAGAACTCCAAGGAGGGGCCTCCTCACCTCTTCGGGGAGCCCATCCCAGAGAGCCGGGGCCACAACGGAGAAGGCCTCGGCTCTGGTTGATGCCAGACGGGATGCCCTAAATGGTTGGGTAGCCAGCAGATAGCTGTATGGCTGATGGCTGATGACCGTAGTTGGTGCATAGGGACATACGGAAGATTTGGTCCCTTGAGTCCATGACATTTCTCTAGTAGGCTCCCTCTTACTCCAGGGCAGGGCTGGCCTGAGGATTATTGGTGCCTGAGGCAAATTACTTCACCATGCCCTGTGGAAGCTGCCGCTAGCCTTCCCCGCCACACACCGCAGGGACGCTCCTGCGATGGGCCGTTTCTATCAACTGAGGGGACCAGGTTTATTTTAAGCTATAAACCTTCCCCTCAGTTCCCAGGTGTTCTCATGGCAGTCTAAGCTTTGGGTTCGCTGCCATGAGGTAAATTTTGTGGTGCACCAGTAGACTATGGACGTCACTGAGGCAGGAATTGTATATTAACCACAAAACAGCTTTGCTTATTTACAGGGACAGATCAGCAGCGCAGGACTCCAGAGAGACCAAAGAGAAACCTGGCTGAGGCGGATCAATTTAAAGAGTAGTCTCAATTTTCTTTCATAGGCCCTTTCCACACTCTCCTTTTAATCCATGTTCACCGTGGTGTCCTCCAAGCAATTCTGCACTAAAAATCGAATTCAACCTTCTTTTTAATCCGACTTTTTTCCAGTTCTGCACTAAAACCGATTTCAAACTTCTTTTCATTCCCGGTCCCGGTCCCCCCCCCATTCTGCATTACATCCCCTCTCTTCAGTGGTCAGCCCAGTTTCAGCCTGTCGTTGCCCCCGGGTTATTTGGATGACGTTTTGCTGTGGGATTAAATTGCCTCGACTCAAACACTGAGAAAATCTGGAGTGGCGGGCCAATGCGGAGAGGACCATACTTTCCAGCATAAACAGGCTTTCACCGATTAGCCGCTAGGTTGGATCCTCGCACACACACACGGGATTCGACCCACACCAGCCTGCCCTCTCCTAAGGGTCAGACTAAATGGCCCCAGGTCTGCTCATTGCCAGAGACTCACAAAACCAAAACAGGACCCACGGTAAGTAGGAAATACCAATAATCAGCAAATACCGTGCTATAGACGATTATAAAATATCTCAAATAATTTTTATATATTTTTTTGTTTTATATTTTTACCATTTATTCACCATATATTTATTTATCATATAAGCCGTAATACATAGAAAGAATCATGTATCAAAACATCTAAGTATCGTCTCTTAATATATCACTCGTATTATATATTGCACAACCCCTTTATTAATATCAGTCCTCCTTAATTATACAAAAGTTTTAAGAGGGAGGACTCCTTTAAGTCTATTCTGAATAAATGCTCAGTCTTCCCCCAACAGAGGCCCAGATCTCCTCCTGTTTCAGTGTCTTCCTCAGGGAGTTCAACAGATATTTCCAAGCACAAGGTTGCCAAATACCAAAATATTTATCCAAATTTTTCAATGAATGCTGCAAAAAGTCTCTCTTAGTGAGCTCAAAGCTTCTTCCAAAGTGAAAAGACCATACTTTCCAGCATAAACAGGCGTTTACCGATTAGCTGCTAGGTTGGATCCTCGCACACACACGAGATTCGACCCACACAAGCCTGCCCTCTCCTAAGGGTCAGACTGAATGGCCCCAGGTCTGCTCATTGCCAGAGACAACAGCCCTAACAGCTGGGTACCCTCTTCTCTGTCAGCGGTAGAGTCAAACCACTCTGTCACGCTACCGCTTCCCCTGAGCCAGACCCAAGCTCTCCCTCAGGCAGAACCGAACTGCAATCCTGCTGTGGTTCCCTCCAACACTCCATCCCCTTTCTCAAAGGCGATTGGTTGCCGGAGCAGCACTCCCCTATAGGCGCAAGCAATGCTCCCTCTAAGCTGTGGAGTCTTGTGAGCAAAAATTCTACTCCGTGAGCTACTGGCGTTAAACTTGTGAGCGAGCGATTTGGCTACTGCCTAAATTACTTTGCTCTGGAGCCATCCTCCCGGAGCTGGAGCTAAGACAAAAATGTGTGAGCCAGAGGCTAAAAGACTGTGAGCTAGCTCACACTAACTCATCTTAGAGGGAACACTGGGTGCAAGTGAGTGGCTATTTTCTCCTTCACGGGCGGGACAGCCTTCTGTCTATCACACGATCCCCCTTGGGAAACTCAGTGACCTCCCTACTCTACAGGTGCACCACAAAACTTACCTCACAGCGGCGAACCCAAAGTCTAGACCAGAGGTTCCCAAATTTATTTTGCCTACCGCCCCCTTTTCAGAAAAAAAAAATTACTCAGCGCCCCCCTGGAAATCTACCTTCAAGAAGTGGACAAAATGAAAGCTGAAAAATCAAGAAGCAGAAGACTTTTGCAGACTGGAAGGACTTCAAAGACTATATGGAGAAATACTGGGATGTTAAAAACAATTTATTTTGCTTAGACAATTATTAAAATGGAGGGTTATTTAGATTAAGTTTAAACATATATAGATTTAGAGATAAAGAGATTTGTTACCTGTAATAAATATATAATATTAAAGAATTGGGAAAGAAGAAGAAGAAGAAGAAGAGATTGGATTTATACCCTGCCCTTCACTTGGAGTCTCAGAGCGGCTTACAAACTCTTTTCCCTTCCCCTCCCCACAACAGACACCCTGTGAGGTGGGTGGGGCTGAGAGAACTCTGACACAAACGGCTCTTTTTCAAGGACAGCTGTGCCAGAGCTTGTGACTGACCCAAGGTCACATCAGCAGGTGCAAGTGGAGGAGTGGGGAATCAAACCCGGTTCTCCCAGATTAGAGTCCGCACACTTAACCACTACACCAAACTGGGTCTCGAAAGGGGGTGAGCTAAGAGAGAATTGGAAGTTTGAGCACTGTGGGGTCAGAAGGGGGGGTATATGGAAGAAAAAAGGATATGAGATAACTTGTTACATGAATTATAAGTTTACTTATTGTGATATCCTAATAAAGAGGGTTTTTTTAAAAAAAGAAGTGGTCAAAAAGATACAGTGACAAATTGGCACATAGTAGTAAAGAAAGGTGTTGTTATAAGTAAAGAAAGACGTTGTTGGCCTGAAGCCCGAGGCCAGCAGCAACCACCGCACAATAGCCCAGCAGCAACACGAGCCTTACAAGGGTGCACATGCATTTGCAGCTTGCAGATGCATGGCTGCGATTGGCTGTGGGGACCCCTCTCCACCTCCACCTCCCTCCCTGATCCCAGGGAAGACACGGAGAAGGCAGGAAAGGCTGCTCTAGATAGGTTCTGGACTCTTCTTTCTTTAATGCTTCCACTGCCCCCTTATTTTTAGTCAACGCCCCCCAATTCCACCCAAGGCTCCTACCACCCACCTGGATCATCCCAGCGCCCCCCAGGGGGGTGGCACTGCCCACTTTGGGAACCAGAGGTCTAGACACTCGCTGCCTTGAGAACACTGCTGGTATCTGAGGGGAAGGTTTCTAGTTTAAAATAAACCTGGTCCTCCCCAGACCATAGGAGGCTCCGTGGGTACCCTCAGTCGACAGAAACAGCCTGTCATAAATTGGTTACACGACAAAAATAACCGTGGAGAATAATTATAACAAGTAGGCAAAATATATGTGTGTGTGTGTGTGTGTAAATGACAATGCATCGACAATAATAATGTCACAACTTTTCAGCATTCAGAGACAATATCAACATTCAAAGTGCCTATGGCATGTAAAAGTCCAAATCCATATCAAAGCAAGCCATAACAGTTAACACGAAATAAAGGTGTTTGTAAAAATGAAGCGCTTGTCTGCGTGATTCTTATCACTAAGATACAAATGTTCCTTCTTCCTTTCTTCCTTTAACGATAATGTCAACCAGGGGTCATTTCATAGAAAAAGAGGTGCAGGAGCTCATTAGCATAACTCATTACCATAACTTATTTGCATATGCCACACACCCTGACATCACCGGAAGTGTGTCAGAAGGCAACACCCACCGCGCAGGCTCCAGTGGATTGTTTTGAATTGCTAGCTATTGGGGGGGGGGGGAAGTGTGCAGATCTGTCCTCGCAGAGGAGGGAGAGCTTGTACCTGAATAAAACCTGGTCTTAAAGCTGCCACTGGACTGTTTTGGATTGCTATCTATGGGGGGGGGGATGCGCAGATCTTCCCTCACAGAGGAGGGAGAGCTTGTATCTGAAGGCCAACCATGGGGCGCTCTGCAACTTACCTGGCTGCTTCTTGCTCCTCATGGCCTGACTGAGGGCTGCTGGGAGCAGGGGGTGGGGCTTGTTGCATGTGCCCACCCCCTGGGCTCCTTACTGCAGGAGCTCCGCTCCTGTGCACTCCCGCAGGAAATGACCCCTAATGTCAGTTGGAAATCGTTTCGCAAAACGCTTCTTCTTATTCTCTGTGGTATTTTTGTTTGTTGTGTCATCTTCTTCCGTGGTTCTCCTCTGTCATAAATTAGTGGCAGTGGTGGGATGCAGACAAAAAGTTTCACCAACTATTACCCAAGGTGGTGAGATGTAAAGATATAGATATTTAAGAAATTTTGTGAGGTAAAAGTTGTGTCAAAATGCCTCCTTAGTCAGTAAAAGCACTTGAGTGGACTGGAGCGGAGTCGGTAGCTACAGGGGACCGCATAGAAGCAGAGGAATTTCTGAATACTGACCAAATAGAGATCTGGAAAATAAGGCAGGGAACTGAAACGGCTAAAGTAGGAAAAGAGAACGAACTAGAGACGTTAAGAGAGAAAAGTTCCAATCTTCTTCAAAACTTTCCAGCATTAACAGGCTTTTACTGATTAGCCACTAGGCTGGCCCTCGGGAAAAGTGCAGAAAAGGGCAACTATTTTATTTATTTTTATTTATTTATTTGTTAGATTTATACCCCGCCCTCCCCAGCAGGCTCAGGGCGGCTACAACAAAGGCAATTGCCATAACAACAGTTAAAACATCATAAAACAATCATTACACAATAAAAACAATCATTAAGTAAAGTGCGGTGCTCTTGATGTTAAAAATTTTTCTCAATCCAAGATGGGTTCATTCATTAACCTAACCTGACAGCATGCATTCTTTGGTTACCTAGGCGTCTGGGTGTCTGCCCAGGGCCTGCTCACCTCCAGATCTAATCCACCGTCGAAGATGGCAGCTCGGTGGTGGTACAGTGACGGCGGCGGCTCCTATACAAAGGCCTGGCGGAAGAGCTCCGTCTTGCAGGCCCTGCGGAACTGTGCCATGTCCCACAGGGCCCGAACCTGCTCTGGGAGCTCATTCCACCAGACAGGAGCCGCCGCCGAAAAAGCCCTGGCCCTGGTTGCAGCCAGCTTGATGTCCTTGGGGCTGGGAACCATCAATAGGTGCTGCGACCCCGACTAAAATGTTTAATGGGATGGAAGGTTAAAGAAATGTTAAAGAGGGGAAGAAAGCTTAAAGGTTAAAGAGAGGAAGAAAGGTTAAAGAGGTTAGGGCTCTTTAACTTGGAGAAACAACAACTGAGAGGTAACATGGGAGAGGTTTGCAAAAGTTATACATGGGATAGAGAAGGTGGAGAAAGAAGTACATTTCTCCCTTTCTCACAATACTTGTGGGCACTCCATGAAATGAATGAGCAGTAGGCTTAGAACAGATCAAAGGAAGCACTACTTCACCAAAGAGTCATAAATGTGTGGGCTTCACTGCCACAGGAGGTGGTGGCGGCTACAAGCACAGAAAGCTTCAAGAGGGGATTGGATGAACATCTGGAGCAGAGGTCCAGCAGTGGGAGGGCTTCTGGAGTTCTGGCCCCGCTGGTGGACCTCCTGATGGCCCCTGGGTTTTGGCCACTGTGTGATGCAGAGTGTTGGACTGGATGGGCCACTGGCCTGATCCAACATGGGCTTATCTGATGTTCTTATGTGTGGTGCAGTGATGCTCTGTATCCTTGGTGCTTGGGGGGCAACAGAGGGAGGGCGTCTGGAGTTCTGGCCCCACTGGTGGACCTCCTGATGGCACCTGGGTTTTGGACACTGTGTGACACAGAGTGTTGGACCAGATGGGCCACTGGCCTGATCCAACAGGGCTTCTCTTATGTTCTTATGTCTGGGGTAGTGATGCTCTGTATCCTTGGTGCTTGGGGGGCAACAGAGGGAGGGCTTCTGGAGTTCTGGTCCAGCTAGTGGTCTTCCTGATGGCCTCTGGGTTTTTGCTACTGTGTGACACAGAGTGTTGGACTGGATGGGCCATTGGCCTGATCCAACATGGCTTCTCTTATGTTCTTATGTCTGGGGCAGTGATGCTCTGTATTCTTGGTGCTTGGGGGGCAACAGAGGGAGGGCTTCTGGAGTTCTGGCCCCACTGGTGGACCTCCTGATGGCCCCTGGGTTTTGGCCACTGTGTGACACAGACTCTTGGACTAGATGGGCCACTGGCCTGATCCAACAAGGCTTCTCTTGTGTTCTCATTCACAGGCCCATGATCCCTTAGTTAGAGTGGGGAGAGAGGAGGAAGAGGACCCCTGCCCCCACAGTGGAGGGAAGGCGGGAGGGAAGGAGGACACTCCACAGTGGCATCTCCCAGGGCTGCACATTGCTGTGGCAGACCCCAACACCACAGGTGGGCAGGGTGGCCACAGGACCCATTCACACTCTCTCCACCTCTGGCATCCTATGCAATTGCCTTGAAGTGCCAAGTAGATCGGCTAGCCCTGCCTCTGGAAACCAAGCTCTTCAAGGTAGAAATCCATAACATCTCGAGTTATAATTGAGTTAAAGTAACTTGTCCTTGACTTGACTTCAATGTCCCAGGCTAGGCAAGTCTCGTCAGATCTCAGAAGCTAAGCAGGGTTGGCTCTGGTAAGTACTTGCATGGGAGATCACCAAGGAAGTCCAGGGTTGCTATGTAGGGGAACCATTCTTGGCTTAGCTCAGGAAGGGATGGCTCCAGAGCAATGTTCCTTCTAAGCTGTGGAGTCTTGTGAGCAAAAATTCTACTTTGTGAGCTACTGGCATTCAAGTTGTGAACCAGCGATTTGGCTGCTGCAAAAATTAGTTTGCTCTGAAGCCATCCTTCCTGAGCTGAGACAAAAATGTATGAGCCAGAGGCTAAAAAACTGTGAGCTAGCTCACACTAACTCAGCTTAGAGGGAACACTGCGTCCAGAGCAAACTAGTTTATGCAGTAGCCAAATTGCTCAACTCACAACTCTAATGCCAGTAGCTCACAAAGTAGAATTTTTGCTCACAAGACTCCACAGCCTAGAGGGAGCATTGCTTGCCCCTGAGAAAGCAGCCATTTTCTCCAGGGGAACTGATCTCTATATAGCAGTCAGTTCTAATTCCAGGAGGTCTCCAGGCCCCACCTGGAAGCTGGCAACCCTGCCCACCCAGGCCCTGCTCATACTGGGAAAGCCCTTGAATTGCACTGGTGGATGCAAAGTCAACTTCGGCTGTGTCCTTACAGAGGTGACCGGGTTGGTTGGCACAGCGGTCCCGGCCGGAGTCTCTTTATCTCCTCCCTTTTGAGATCTGGCTACTGAAAATGCTGCTAAGTTGCAGAGGGAGATAAAAAGGTGCTAAATGCAGTTGCATGAGCCAGATCTTTGGGGGGGGGGGGAGAGGCGGTTGGTGTATCTTGCAGAGAGTTGGAGGTAGTAGAGCCATTAAATGTATCCTTGAAAATCCATTGTAGATCTATCTCCACACACACACACACACACACACACACACACACACACACACAGAGAGAGGAATTATCACCCCACCCTGCAAAACACACACACACACACACACACATACACAGAGAGAGAGAGAGAGAGAGAGAGAGAGAGAGAGAGAGAGAGAGAGAGAGAGAGAGAGAGAGAGAGAGAGAAACAGAGAGAGAGAGAGAGAGAGAGAGAGAGAGAGAGAGGAATTATCATCTAATGCAGTATCCATTTATTTTGTTTACTCGATTTCTACTCCACCCTATTCCCCAATGGGAGCCCAAAGCAGTTTAATTTTCTCTCTCCGTTTTATCCTCACAACAACTCGAGGAGGAGGAGATTGGATTTATACCCCGCCCTTCCCTTGGAGTCTCAGAGCGACTTACAATCTCTTTTCCCTTCCTCTCCCCGCAACAGACACCCTGTGAGGTAGGTGGGGCTGAGAGCTCTTTCCAGAACTGCCCTTGAGAGAACAACTGTGCCAGAACTACGGCTTGCCCAAGGACATCCAGCAGCTGCGAATGGAGGTGTGGGGAATCAAACCTGGTTCTCCCAGATTAGAGTCTGCGCATTTAACCACCACACCAAACTGGCTCTCAGAAATTCTACACAAATTAATAGCAAACCTCCTTGGGGAATTTTTATTATTTTTTTCGCTGAAGGGGGAATCTAGAAACAAACTTTATTCCATGCAGAGCTCTGACGGAACTATGGCTTGCCCAAGGCCATCCAGCAGCTGCAGGCGAAGGAGTTTCAGCTATGCTGCCATGATGTTTATGGGCAGGAGTGCATCTGCTTGACCTGTGTACCAACTGCTGCTGCATTCCTTCGTTCCTTATCATCTCTGACCTTGTAGGCTGTCTGTGTAGTGTCTTCCCATCAATTACCCGTGGGTTATGTGGTTGGCAATCTTGCGTAAGAATGTAGTCCAAAAACGGGTTCCATTTTTCGTCAAAATTAGGTTGCTTTGGGCAGATTTTGGATCTTTGAACCTTATCTGTGATTTTTTTTCCTTGATAAAGTGGACCCATACCTTTTTAAACCAGTTGTTTCTCGTAGGAGCCAAAGAAGACTTCCATACAGACGCTATTGAAGTCTTCGCAGCTACTAGAAGGCTCGCTATTAGCTCTTGTCTTAATTTGGGTACGTTTGTTTTCTGCCAGTCATCCAGGAAGATCAATTCTAGAGTGAATGGTACAGTATAGCCAGTGATTACTTCTATTTGTTGTAGTATATCTTGCCAGAAAACCGCAATAACACTGCTATGATTTACAAATGCATTGTTTGATCTTCAATAAAGTTTATAAAAAATTTTTTTAAAAATTACCCGTTATTGAAAAAAAGAAAATTACCTGTGGGATTAGTTTCGATTCCCAGCTTTGGCTTTAATGGCCTGGGGCCCCATTCTCCCACGCGCGGGAGTCAGGCCGATTGGCCTAAGAATGTGGGGTGTGCGTGCGTGCGTACGAATACCCTATATCCCATTATGCTTGTAGGAAAGTAGCCATTCCTAACAGTGACGATGTTACTGCCTCTATAGCTCTTACAATAAAGTACAACCTTATGATAAGCGTGTACTCAATTGTTTGGCTGTGGAACCTGACAAAGAGTGGGGAATCAAACCCGGTTCTCCCAGATTAGAGTCCACGCACTTATTTATTTATTTATTTATTTAATTTATATTTGGGATTTATAGCCCGCCCTATCCAACAGCTCAGGGCGGCTAACAGACGGCCATGCCGAAGTTAAAATATGCATACAACAATACAGCATAATAAAACAATGTATCCCACATAAAATTTGGTGCTCTGATAATTTACATAAAAAAAAAGATGTGCGACGTCCCACACTGGCGGCCGGTTCTTCAGAGCCTGGGCGCCAGGAGAAGTGTTTCCCGGCTGTATTGGGCGACATCTACCCCCACCATATGAAGTAGATGGTTGGAATCTCATTGGTGGAATAGTGGCGGCGGCGGCTCCCCCTCAAAGGCCTGGCGGAAGAGCTCTGTCTTGCAGGCCCTGCGGAACTGTACCAAGTCCCGCAGGGCCCGGATCTCCTCCGGGAGCTCATTCCACCAGGTGGGAGCCGCCACCGAGAACGCCCTAAGTCCTAAGTCAATCTCACAGCTCGGGGGCCTGGAACTTCAAGGCGATGGAGATTCCCCAATCTCAGTGCTCTTTTTTTTCCCAATAAGTGTTTTTTATTTTGAACAATATATACAACAGTACATTCATAACATATATTGACGCTATGAAATAATCAACTTTCTCAACCCTTAAGAGCCCTTTTAAAAATATAACAGATCTTTGTAATAAGAGTTGTTTGGAATCACTTCTTCTTCTGCTAGATAGTTCACCACTGGGAACCAAGTTGCTTGAAAACTTTTTTGGTGAGAGACAATTTTACCATATATAAAGTGCTCCCAAAGTTTGTTTTGCCAACATTGGAGAGTAGGTTGATTTTTGTTCTTCCAATACTGGGCTATAGTTATGCGTGCAATAGCTAATAATGTTGCTATTAATGTTCTAGTGACTTTTCTTTCACAGGTATCTGGGATGACATCCAACAAGACCGTTTCAGGTAGAAAAGGTAAGTTGATTCCCGTGATTTTGTGAATTTGTTGTACAATTTGTGTCCAGAACTGTTGTGATGAGGGACAGGACCACCAACAGTGTATAAAATCTCCAGTCTTCCCACATTTTTTCCAACAGAGTTTGTTTATTTTTGGATCGATTTTATTTAGCCGTGAAGGTGTTAGGTACCAGCTATGAAGGACTTTAAAGAAATTAAGTTTTTTTTAAAATATATTTTTATTCGTTTTTAAACAATCGTTTACAACAATAAACATCACAAGCATTGAACAAGCAATAACAAGCAATAACAAGCAACAACAAGAGGATCAAGGTGAGTCATAAGCTAATCATTCAACAGTAGAAACCACTCTAGCATTCTTGAACCTTCATCAACCAATAAATAAGGGTAAGGAGTGCTGGTAACTGTACAACCTTTGTCAAATGGGAGAACATGAGGACTAGATTGGAGCTAGGTCTCAGATATAAAAGTATTCTGTGTGATTGTCATTGTATATAAAAAAGAGAGCTAAAATAGCTAGAAGAAAAGCCAAGAAGAGTAAGCTATGTTAGTGGGAAGAAGTTCTGCCTCTGTCATATACTGCAGCCACGAAAACCACGTGCGCACAGATTTTGAGTAGGTCGTGGTAATACCAGATCGTTGTCTGTGAAGTGAATCAGAAATTTTACACATAATAAACTGGTCCCAGACTTTGTTTCTCCAGATGGTCAGCATCGGGGGACAGACAGACTTCCAAGTGGTAGCAATGGCCAGACGGGCTGCTGCCAGCAAAATCAATGTAAGTTCATTATAGTTGTTTTGTGAGTCCAGTGTTTCATGTATTTGAAGTAGGATAACTTCTGGTTTAAAAGGAATTGTTTGAGAGGTGATCTTGTTTATCTCTGCTATGACATTTTTAAAGTTTAATACAAAAGATTTTTGAAGAAGGACTAGGCGAGCTCCAGATTTTATCCCATGAGATCGTCTGGAGCCTGTTTTGGCAATCAGTGCTCTTGAAGGAATATACGGGGAGAGGCGGTCCCTTAGGTAGGCTTAACCACGACACCAAACTGGAAGGGGCACCTAGGGACAACTACCTGCGCTCGTGACCCTTTGCAGGGAGCTTTGCTTAACAACGTTTGCCGCACGGATTCCTTTGCTGCCAGATCACGGTCATGCCCCAAATGGCCCTGATCAGACATCGCCATTAAAAATAATGAAAACGAGAAATGCTATTAGTAAAAACAGCAGGCGTCTAATAGCAGCAAACATATGAGAGAAGAGCAGACGCGGTAAAACGATGACATCTGCAAGGAAACAGACCCAGCATTTAAAAAAATATATACTTATTGTAACTGATTATTGATAGCACTATCATCAGTTCTGTTATTAAGAAAACAATCCGATGCCACAATATTAACAGAACTGGGCAAGCGATGGCGAACCTAAACAGCATGATGAAAAGTAGAGACATCCCCCTGCCAACAAAAGTCCGCATGGTCAAAGCAATGGTATTCCCAGTAGTCATGTATGGCTGCGAGAGTTGGACTATAAGGAAGGCCGAGCGCCGGAGAATAGATTCTTTTGAACTATGGTGCTGGAGAAGACTCTTGAGAGTCCCTTGGACTGCAAGAAGATCAAATCAGCAATCCTAAAAGAAATCAACCCTGACTGTTCCCTGGAAGGCCAGATAATGAAACTGAAGCTCAAATACTTTGGCCACCCAATGAGAAGGCAGCACTCACTGGAGAAGAAGACCATGATGCTGGGAAAGATTGAAGGTCAAAGAAGACGGAGACGGCAAAGGATGAGATGGTTAGACATGTCATAGATGCAACGAACAGGAAGTTGAGCAAACTTCAGAGGACGGCGGAAGACAGGAGGGCCTGGCGTGATCTGGTCCATGGGGTCACAAAGAGTCAGACTGAACAACAACAAAAAGGTACTGGATGAATCTCAGTTACGAAGGTGGAAACCTCGTGTGGCGTCCTCTCTTTAGGGAGGACTGGTTTTCTCTTTATATGTGTTCTTTGCTTTTGTAAACTGGGTATTTTCTGCTGCCACCAGGGATTTAAGGACTTCCAAACCTTCTCTCCTTTGCTGCTGGTAATGTGACCCAGAGTCTGGGCTTTTCAGGGATCTATGTGGTCCTGAGGAAAGATAGAGCTGAATTCTGGGATAAACTTGAACAAAATATGATTCACTGAAATAAGAACAAAATATGAGGTTGGTTATTCTGTAACTGTTTGGGAATAAGGAACTTGTAAATATGCCTGTCAAATGTATCACACACACTGTCCTTTTGACATTAAGATCCCACTCTGACAGGAACCTTCCACACAGGCAGACACACAGGCTAAGCTCTTGGTAATTTTAACTTCCTTCCAGATCTTTAGAGTCTCACTTTTTAAGACATAATACTGCACTCTGACACCCACACAGATCCACACAGAACAACTCCTCCCACACTCTGTCATCCTCCAATCACAGCACACTTGTCTCCCTCAATCATTCTACTCTGCTATCACTGCACTCCAACCAAACACACCTCGGGTCGCCAATCTCCAGGCAGAGCAAGGAGATCTCCTCAAATGAAATGGTGAGAGGGCTGGAATCCAAGTCTTACGAGGAAAGGCTGAAAGAGTCGGGTCTGTTTAGCCTGGGAAAGAGAAGGCTTAGGGGGGACAGGGTTGCAGTCTTCCAATATCTGAAGGGCCGTCATGCAGAAGATGGAGCAGATCTATTCTCACTCCGGATGGCAAGACTAGATCTAATGGGTGGAAATGACAAGGGAGTCGATACCGGCTAAATATCAGGAGAGACTTCCTCACTGTAAGGGTGCGTTCAGACGGGACCTTTCTGCCGGCATAAACTGCACCGGTTGGAACCGGTGCAGTTTATGCCGGCAGAAACGCAATCACACTTACGTCCATCTTGCAGATCCCTCCGGTGTACGCCCGCTCACACGCTGCGGGCGTCGGCGTTTTTTTTTTTTAAAGCACAGTTTGAGCATGCGCATAGGCAGCCATTCAGAGAATTGCAATCTTTGCGCATGTTCAACCCCCCCCATTACATTTAAACTTTAAAGGTAAGGACTTACCTTTAAAGTTTAAAGCCCAACCTGGCCTCCCTTAAGTCCCGGACTCCTCCAGGAAGTTAAACTAAGGGATTTTTTTCCTCTCTTAACAAACACTCAGGGTGAAGCTTCGCCCGAGCGCATATCGCTTACTTTTTTAAAAAAATGGCGGGGGAAAGCCAGAAGCCTCAGGCTTCCGACGGAAATGGCAAGGCACCGGTGGAGAGCGATCAGACGCCGGGGTAAACCGGAAGCCACCGTTGCACTCAGTTTACCACCACTTGGGACCTAGTGGCAGAGTGCAACGGTGTAAAGGGCTTTACACCGGTTAGGGATGGGAGGCAGATGTTCGTCGTGAGAATGCCCCTAAGTACACCGGTTGGAACCGGCACCCTAACCGATGTAAAGCCCCCGTCTGAACGCACCCCATGAGTGGTTGAGCAGTGGAACGGACTGCCTCGGGAGGTGGTGGATGCTCTTTTGCTGGGTGTTTTCGAGTGGAGGCTGGACGACCATCTTCCGGGTCTGTTGTAGGGCTTTCTTTCGGCTCTGCTCCTGCAGAGTGCAGGGGGGTTGGACTAGATGACCCGCAAGGTCCCTTCCAACTCTCACATTCTATGATTCTATGACAGCTGATCTCCAGACTCCAGAGATCAGTCCCCCTGGAGGAAATGGCTGCGTTGGAGGGGGGGATGCCCTGCTGAGGTCCCTCCCCTCCCTAAACCCCATCCCGAAATCCCCAGGAATTTCCCAACCCCAGAACTGGCAACCCCACCCCACCATAGGAACAGTCCCAACATCCCACCATTTTATCAATATTCCTTCGTGGATAATTTTCAATAACCATAAAGGCATCTGGAGCAGAGGTCCATCAGTGGCTTTTAGCCACAAGGGGTATGTGTATATGTGTGTGTGTGTGTGTGTGTGTTGTTTTTCTTACATATATACTTCCCCCCCTCCACTTTTGTTTTGGTACAAGCAGGGGTCGTTTTGTAGAAAAAGAGCTAGGGGAACTCATTAGCATAACTCATTAGCATATGCCACACCCCTTGACATCACCGGAAGTGTTTCATAAGGCCACACACCCCGCCCCCAACGGTCCCGGCCGCCGCTGGCCTTGCAGCTCCACTACCGAGCCCCATGAGGGGCAGAAGCAGGGGGCGGGGCTTCGTCATGTGCCCCGCCCCCCGTACCTCACCCGGGGGAACTGCGATCCCCCGCGATCCCCCCCGAAATGACCTCTGGGTACAAGGCAGTTTCACGTGTTCATTTCAACCCAAGAGTGCTTTGTGAGGATTTCGCCTCAAAGGGGTACGGCTCAAGAGGAGACAAGGATCAGGTGTTTGTGGGGGGAGAGGCCGTGGCTTGGTAGGAGACCATTTGCTTGGCAGGCAGAAGGTCCCTGATTCAATCCCCAGCATCTCCAGTTAAATGGATCTGGCAGTAGGTAATGTGAAAGACCTTCGCCTGAGACCCCAGAGAGTAGCTGCCATTTTGAGCAGGCGATAGTGGGCTCGAGGACCAATGATCTGATTCAGTATAAGACAGCTTCATTTGTGTTCATATGGGTTTTGCTCTGCCATAAGACCAGGGGGGGACATTTCCTGCAGGAGCGTACAGGAGCGGAGCTCCGGCAGTAAAGAGCCCAGGGGGTGGGCGCATGCAACAAGCCCCACCCCCTGCTCCCAGCAGCCCTCAGTCAGAGCAAGAAGCAGACAGGTAAGTTGCAGAGCCTCCCCTACCCCCACCCCCCAGTCCAAAACTGTCCAGTGGCACCTTTAAGACCAAGTTTTATTCAGGTACAAGCTCTCCCTCCTTTGCAAGGACAGATCTGCACGTCCCCCACCCCCCAATAGCTAGCAATCCAAAACAGTCCAGTGGCACCTTTAAGACCAAGTTTTATTCAGGTACAAGCTCTCCCTCCTCTGTGAGGGCAGATCTACGAAGCTTCCCTTCCCCCCCCCCCCAATAGCTAGCAATCCAAAACAGTCCAGTGGAGCCTGAGCGGTGGGTGTTGCCTTCTGACACACTTCCAGTGATGCCAGGGGGTGTGGCAAATGCAAATGAGTTATGCAAATGAGCTCCTGCACCTCTCTTTCTACGAAATGACCCCTGCATGATAAGACACAAACTGCAAGCTTGTGCAGCCATGCAGGAAAGGGAGAGAGATCCTAACTCTTCATCCTCCACTTGTTTTTGGCATTTGAAGCCAGGCTCCTAGCTTAATTATTAGCAGTTTAAGGGATATCCTTGCTCCTTTTAAAACAAACAAACAAGGCTGCATTTCCCTA
>NW_015169211.1:95947-118609 GCF_001447785.1 Gekko japonicus
CATTAATGGGCCGGAGCCCCACGATTGTCTGTGAAGCGGCCCACCTTCTCCTACCGTCCTGGCGTAAATCTTAGAGATCACACAGTTAGGCTTAAAGAGGCAGCAAGAGAAACAGAGCTGGATGCTGGCTCTTGGTTGTTTCCATCCCTCCCCCTGCCTCAAATAAATAAGAGCATTTTTCAAAAGCTGTTTTGGCGGAGGGCTCAGAACACCTTGCACAATAAAGCATTTTCGTCGTTCAGTCGCACAGTCGAGTCCGACTCTTCGCGGCCCCACGGACCACCTCACGCCAGGCCCTCCTGTCTTCTGCTGTCTTCCGGAGTTTGCTCAATTTCATGTTCGTTGCATCTGCGACACTTTCCCAGCATCAGGGGCTTCTCCAGGGAGTGCTCCCTTCTCATTGGGTGGCCAAAGTATTTGAGCTTCAGCTTCATTATCTGGCCTTCCAGGGAATAGTCAGGGTTGATTTCCTTCAGGATTGACTGATTCGGTCTCCTTGCAGTCCAGGGGACTCTCAGGAGTCTTCTCCAGCACCCTATCTATTGTTCAGTCGCACAGTCGAGTCCGACTTTTCGCGACCCCATGGACCACATCAGGACAGGCCCTCCTGTCTTCTGCCGTCCTCCGGAGTTTGCCTAATTTCACGTTTGTTGCATCGAACACTTTGTCCGACCATCTCATCCTTTGCCGTCCCCTTCTTCTTTGACCTTCACTCTTTCTGTTGGGATTCTTTGATTCAGGGTTGGTGGTCGTATTGCAAACACAAGAGCCACACTTCTTAAAAGAAAAATATCTTTACTATAAAAGCAAAATAAAACATGGGTAAGGTACTTTGGATAAAAGAAATAAAATAAAAGGTTACATACTTGCAGTTACTCTCAGTAATAAATGCTAACAGCTACATCTTTCTATCCGTCTTGGCTTCTAGAAGAGAACTAATGCTTTGGTTCACACAAAGGGCCATAAACCTTGTGAATACATTAATGCTATATCAAAGCATTTCCACAAACAAGTTGTTAGTTGACCAATACAAAGGTTACAGGTCACTCCATTAGGATAAACAACTCCCACAAATGAATACATTATGTAACGTAACATCCTGTTTCCTAACAAACAACATTTAACTCTGTAATGACTGAAGTGTAAGCAACTTGCAATTCCAACACTTTCCCAGCATCAGGGCCTTCTCCAGTGAGTGCTTCCTTTTTGTTATGTACGCGGACCGCCTCTAGGGGTCCGCGGCTAAAGCAGGAGCTTGGTCCCAAACACGAAGGGGACCTAGGATCCTAGTCTACCTCGAGTCCACCAATAGCACCCTTGGCGGGATATTCAAACTCTCCAATGGGAACAGAGGTGTGCCGGGTGGAGTGTATATAGTAAGTCTTGCAGGGCCATTTTGGTGTCTTGTTGTGAAGTACGATAAACACATATGAACGTATGTCGCAGTCTGAGTTCTCCATGCATCGAACCCAGTACTTTCACTTCTCATTTGGTGGCCAAAGTATTTGAGCTTCAGTCTCTGGCCTTCCATAGCTGCAAACGGGACCTTGGAACATTCTTCAGTGCCCATTCCGGTCCTCACATGCTCTTGAATAGGTAGCAAGACAACATCATTGTAAATTCGTCCCAGTCGACAAGTATAACTTGAAAGGTGGCAGGATCAGGGACTGCCGGGGGCTTCCCAAGGGAGCCAGAAGAAAATCCGTTCTTCAGATTTCCATCAGAAATCGTGTGTTTTAGGGAATGACTGATGGAATTAATAGGACGTCACAAATTGAAGCGGAAATCTAAGCGCTTCCTCAATCAGCACGCAATTGTCAAAATCGATTAGAGGACTCGGTGCATCAGCTGCTCAGAGCTCATTTAATTTCGAGAGAATAAGAAATGACAGGCTTTATTCTTCACGTGGATACGGTAAAAAACACTTGCATGGAACTTCATAACACAAAACACTTCTCAGAAGAAGTAACTTTAAGGAGAAAATCAATTATGTTACTGAATCCTTATGTCTAAAGGCTGCGGGTGGTCTCCCGTTTTATGGTTCTTCTGTCATTAAAGGCAAGAAACAGATTGAGAAGCTGATTCTAATGACTTGAAAAGCTGGTCGTGGAAAGGGCTGTTGAGCTGCAGCCAACTTACAACCAGTGTTCCCTCTAAGCTGAGTTAGTGTGAGCCAGCTCACAGTTTTTTAGCCTCTGGCTCATACATCTTTGTCTTAGCTCAGGAAGGATGGCTCCAGAGCAAACTAATTTGTGCAGTAGCCAAAATCGCTCGCTCACAACTTTGATACCAGTAGCTCACAAAGGAGAATGTTTGCTCACAAGACTCCACGGCTTAGCGGGAGCATCGCTTATGGCTGCCCCGTAGGGTTTTCAAGGCAAGAGGAACAAAGGTGGCTTGTCATTACCTGCCTCTGCGTAGCAACCTGTCAGATCCCGGTCCAGTTACACTCAATAACTCTCACTTTGGCAGTGATAAGTTTATTAGCGCATATGTAAGATCCCAAAAGTCACCATGTTAGAACTGGTCTTTTGGCGGGTACAATCTTATTATAGAAAATTCAAGCAGGTCCCATCCAGCCCCCAAGTATACATCACATCCTTACTTGAAACTCATCAAAAAACTAAGATCATGGCATCTGACCCCATCACTCCTTAGCAAATAGAAGGGGAAGTCGTGGAAGCAGTGACAGACTTCATATTCCTGGGATCCAAGATCATTGCAGACGGTGACTGCAGCCATGAAATTAAAAGACGCCTGCTCCTTGGGAGGAAAGTGATGGCAAACCTAGAGAGCATAATAAAAAGTAGAGACATCACCCTGCCAACAAAAGTCCGTATGGTCAAAGCAGTGGTATTCACAAATGCATATCAGTTAATTAAACATAGAATCCTGGATATAGAAATGCAAAAACTAGTTAGTGATGCAAACAAAGCCTGCTCACCATTGAATTTCGGAATCCTTCCAACCATTGGCCATCTGCCTTCGTACTTATCAGCCCTTCATGCTCCACAATTGCGCCAAGCATTTGCACTTGCTAGATGCAATACTCTTCCATCTGCTGTTACCTATGGTAGATATAAAGGGATTCCATACTCAGCTAGACACTGTGCGTGTAATCAAAACCAAGTTGACTCGGTTTTCCATAATCTCCTACACTGTCCCCAATATGATGAGATACGTCTTACCTTTTTAGATCCAATCTTATTTAAGATGATAGGCTGTCCAGACGCTTTTAAGGTGCGCTACCTCTTGAACTATTTGTCACCCGAAATAACTGAAAATGTAGCCTCTTTTTTAAGTTTGGTAATCAAGGACCGTCTGCACAATGTATAGATGCATATGATTGATTCATTTCTCCTTGTTACCTATTTATCCACTTTTGTTTCTTCCTGTAACCTAAAATATGCCAATAAAGGTCTGTGTATGTGTATGTATGTGAATAGATGCTTTCGAATTAGGGTGCTGGAGAAGACTCTTGAGAGTCCCTTGGACTGCCAGGAGACCAGATCAGTCAATCCTAAAAGAAATCAACCCTGACTGTTCCCTGGAAGGCCAGATAATGAAACTGAAGCTCAAATACTTTGGCCACCCAATGAGAAGGGAGCGAGCTAGGGATTGTGAGTCTAGTTGTGTTAGGGCATTTGGTTTCTTTTCTTTTCACCCCCTTACCAATACTGTTTTTGCACCTTGTTTCCCATATTGGGCTGACCTCCTGTAAAAATAATCCTTTTATTTGTTGTTCACTCTGCTTGGTCCTCACGCCTATTATTCAGCCAAAAGGGAGGTCTGAAGGTCTTGGGAGGGTGCTCTGGGCCTTCTCCAGGGATCCTGGAACCAGAGTGGTGGCAGCGTCAGGGGACACCCCACCTGAGCCGTGACAACGGTATTCATAAAGCTCTCCTCCAACACCACATTTCAAATAAATGTTTTTTTCTTCCTGTCGGCTTTCTTCATTGGCAGACGTCCACACCCATACACAGAAATGGGGAATACTACAGTATGAATGATCTATATTCAGTTGGTACAGCTTCATTTAATTGATGTCGGCTTGCTACCTTGGGGAAGTTTATCAAATTGGAAGGCAGAATACTTGCGTCAGAAAACATGCCCCCCCCCCGATCCAGCTGGGGGCAAATGCATCCCATCGTGATACCTGGACTAACCAATTCATTGTAGGGTGATGTTTGACAGGTAAGAGCCTGGATGTTCGCAGTATCATAGAGTTGGAAGGGACCGTACAAGCCATCTCGTCCAACCCCCTGCTCAGTGCAGGATCAGCCTAGAGCATCCCTGACAAGTGTTTGTCCAGCCGCTGCTTAAAGTGCCAGTCAGGAGGGGGGGGGGAGTACACCACCTCCTGAGGCAAATGATGCCACTGTTGCACAACTATCACTGTAAAAAGGTTTTTCCTAAGGTCCAGCCCGTACCTTCCCACCCTTAATTTAAGTCCATTCTTGCGAGTCCTCTCCTCTGCTGCCGACAGGAACAGCTCCCTGCCCTCCTCTAAGTGACAGCCCTTCAAATACTTCAAGAGAGTCATCATGCCCCCCCCCTCAACACGAGGCTGAAGTTGGTTCCTTATTCCCAGTTCCTTATTCATTCCTTATTCCTCCAAAAACAGTGAGGAGAGTTTGAAAGCTCTGAACCCCAAAATAAGATTTGGATCCCCCAAACGTCATACACCCCCATGTTCAGCGAACTCTCCCCTTCGAGGGGACATATGCCGTGTCCTGGTCCAAAGCGTGGTTCTTGTGCCAGCAGCTCCAAAGTGAGGTGCCCCCTGGACAATCACACAGGCAGACAGTGGGCCCTGGCTGCACCCCAAAACAATCTTTGGACCACCCCAAAGGACTCATCCCCACGCTCTGGAGACTGTCCGCTGCAAGATGACATACACTGATGCCCGGTCCAAACACTGGTTCCGGAGCCATGGGCTTCAATTTCAGGTGCATGCAAGAAGCCTGTATTTGAAAAAAAGATTTGAATAGGGAGCTGGTTTGACAGTTTGCCCACTACACCCCGGAGTAAGGTTTGGACCGCTACATGTCATACACTCCCATGTTCAGTGAACTCTCCCCTTCGAGGGGACATATGCTGTGTCTTGGTCCAAAGTGTGGTTCTTGTGCCAGCTGTTCCAAACTGAGGTGCCCCCAGGGAAGTCACTCAGGCAGACAGTGGGCCCTGGCTGCACCCCAAAACAATCTTTGGACCACCCCAACTGACACATCCCCCGGCTCTGGAGACTGTCCCCTGCAATCAAATGCCCTGAACATTCCCAAGTCCCTCAGTCCTTCCTCACAGGGCTGGGTCTCCAGGCCCCTGATCCTCCTTGTCGCTCCATTCTGTCTGCACCCCTTTTGAAGCGAGGCCTCCAGAATTGCACGCAGTTCACTCCCGGCCTGCAACTATTTGGCATACGCAGGCATCTGGTAAAGGTTCCCTTGCTCGAAAGCCAGTCGAGTCCGACTCTAGGGTTGTGGTGCTCATCTCCGTTTCAAAGCCGAAGAGCCAGCGCTGTCCGAAGACGTTGCCGTGGTCATGTGGCCGGCATGACTAAACACCGAGGCGCACGGAACGCTGTTACCTTCCCACCGAAGGGGTACCTATTTATCTTCTTGCAATTTCTTGCTTTCGAACTGCTAGGTTGGCAGGAGCTGGAACTAGAGATGGGAGCTCACTCCGTCATGCAGCGCACTCGGGTCTCGAACTGCTGGATTACTGACCTTCCACAGCCTGCAGTTCAGCGTCTTAACCACTTGAGCCACCGCAGCTCCCATAAAATTGCTGGCAGATCAAACACGCAAAGGGGGACTCAAGAAAATGAGTAGAACGGCATTCAACCCCACGCACAAAAAAAACAAGGGTGGAATTCAACGGATGGATATATAATTTATTGGGGTTTTTTAGAATCGCATCCAGGTTACAAGTGTAAAAAACAATAATCACAAAACAGCAGGTATAAACGTGTAAAACAATACAAAAATAAAGGGAAAAAAGTACTTTCATATATTTACTGAATCAAGTAGGGTAATAAATACAAGTAAGCAAAAAAGCTTCAATCACGCATTTCAGTTTAACTGAAGTTACAGTAGAGTTTGTAAAAATAACACATTTGGACTGAACGTTGCAAGTATTAACGCTTTGAAAACTAGTATGAAAAAAATTAATTTTGGCACCTGGTTAAAAAAAAAAAAAGATGATGTGAGCCTTTTACAACAGGGTAAAGGACAAAGCAGTTTCTTACTAGTTTTCTGAGGTACATTTTTAACCACCTAGAGTTAAGGTTTAGCAACGCAGTTCTAACAACTCACAGTTTACATTCCCTCCCCCCACTCTATGCTTGTTACATTTTTCCCTTTCGAGAATGCCCGTTGGCATCCTGGAGCTTATCAGCTGTGCAAAATTCAGGAAAACAAAACAAAACAAAAATCTCAAGAGATAAACGGAGGGAACGATGAAGTGTGCTACTGCCAAACCGTGCTGCTAGGGGCGATGCCCGATTCCACAGGCATTCTACGGGGACATCGGAAAGTTCTACTCTCTGCAGAAAATGCCAGCACCAACCCCGCTGAAAGTCAACGGGGTCTGTGCCGTCCCTGGTATTCCTATCCACTGGTGGAACCAGAAGTTACAGAAGACATACAGCACTAACTGGCAGTCCTGAACTAAACTTCGGTAACATCCAGTTCAACTTAGCGGATCTAACCAAAGTGAGTTGAACTCGAAGATCCCCTCGCTTCCGGGAGTCCCTTCTTTAACACCTAGCTCTGCCTTAATCGCACGGTTCGGATGATAAGTCTTCCCTTCGTGACGTTGGTCATCAACCCCCCCTCCCCCCCAATATTCAACCCCCCTCCCCCCCCAATATAACTTCAGCGACTTCTGACCACACACATTCTCAGGTGATACGAAACCACACAAGCTGCTAATGGGCAGGTCAGCAAGCACAGAAACCCCCTTGAGGACTTGTTTTCGCACTCGGCGTGAAAACCGAGGAATTGCTTGAACTCGTCATCCCTGTCGCTGACTTTTGTTGAACAGCGACAGCGCAAACAGCATAATGGCACTTCTGATATTTGCAGTAGAAACGGTGCTCTGTTTTTGTGAGTTTTACAGTAGCTTAGAAATTTTCCAAAACTAGATCTTTATCAGGAAGTATCCCGCTCTTGTGTAGGAAAAAAAAAATCAGGTTTCCCCCTTATATATATATATCTATCTAAAAAAAGATGCCGGTTCCTTGAAGCAATTCCTAAATCAAGTCAGCAATTGCCAGCAAAATACCAGCAGGATCAAGTATTTCTCCACTTTTGTTTAAGTCCTCAAAGAGTTTTCATTTTATACAGGAAAAAAAAAAGACACAATAACTGAACGATTTTAACCATGTGTGCTAAATATTCTTCGCTAGGCTTAAGAGTCCTTTCACCAAAATGGTTTTCTCCCTTCAAAAGAGGGCACAGATATTAGGAGCCATGACATCATCCGCTTCTAGGATCGGCGCCGTGCATCGACGGCGCCAGAAGCAAGGCACTGATATGTCTCAAACTGGATCCTATTTGTCACAGTTTCAGTATTTTGGCTGTTTTACTTCCCCTGCCTAATATTTTATTTTTTCGTTTTTCTAAAAAGAAAAAAAAATCATCACAGTTAAGCATTAAAAAGCTGAGGTAATCAATAAATTTTTTTTGTCCATACCAAAGTATAGTAATTCAAAGTAGTACCAGTATGGTGAAAGGCCTTAGTAGAATAACACGGTAACTGTTCCCACTGAAAGCATGCAGTACGGCGTTAAGAATCTTTCTACCCATGCCTTTGTCGTGGGGCTCTGATAACTCTGGACTTTAGAACTGACTTATCTGTGTGACCAGGGTTTTTTTGGGGGCGTGGGGGGGGTCATGTTAACCACTCAATGCTTGGCCCAGCCACAACTTACTACCGAAGTGACCCACCAGGGACTCAACCAGTGACCATCGGCAGCCGCATGATATTCCATTTGGCATCAAATCTGAAATCTGCCTCGGTACCTCACACCAGAGGGGGCGGTGCAGCATCCACCTGTTCGAGGCCAATGCGTTTTCCACAGTTGCCACACAACAGCCGCTCTAAATCATTCTAGGTGGCGCCCAATACCCTGCGGCGAATTGTCCTTGTGCAGTAGCTTGATATGCAGCACAGAGAGATTTTAGACAGGTCTCCAGTGACGAAGGGGAAATACTCACCTAATGCCTACCTGGAGCGCCGCACGCAGCTCCCCCCCCCCCGCAGGACAAAAGTCACTAAGCAGAATGTGCTAAAGCGCAGAGATGATAAAGCATATGCTGGACGACTTGTGCGCCGCTACGCCAAGTTCAAGTACAGGTCATGGGATTATCCAAAAGCAAAATGCATTGATGTTTCCCCCATGTACGCAGACGCATCAATTACACACAGATTCGGTGGCAAAATGTTTCGGCGGACCTGCGAAAACCCCCTTTTCGGCATCCGCACAGATAGCCCGTTCCGACGTCCTACACTTGAGAATTCTACAGAGCCAAGTAAGCTACAATCTCTTCACCTATTTAATAACAATTGCACTTAAAACCTATGTCGTTCTCGAAGAAGAAGCTGGGACAAAGTGCCGAAAGGGCCTTTGTCTCAACTTCGGGATGCTGTCTAGCAACGCAGCTATTTCTAGATATATGGCTTTTGCGGGTCTTTAGACGACTTATGCTAAAAAATAAGGAGCCATCGGGTTTCTGCTCAATCACGCCAGCTGAGTAAAAGTAGTGCGTGCTTCTAACACTCGTGTCATTTCCCCCCACCCCACCCCAATACCTTTAAGCACAATCCACAAGGAATCCACATTGAAATAAATCAACGCCTCACGAGGAGGACAGAGTTCTTACGGATTGTGCCCACAGCATTTTAGTCATTTAACCCCTTTGGATACCCTTCAGATGTCAAGATCTTAGCGGGGCCTCTGCGATCGCGATGGGGCCCGACTTGGGGTACTCTTTGAACCCCCCTCCCGTATGCCGAGTCCTTTGCGCTGTCCAACATCGTTGGCAAAAACACCATTCTGCCCGCGCTGAGACTGTGCCATCTAAAGAGTACACCTTGAATTTTCACATTTTAACAGCCAAGCTGACTTCGATTTCACACCCCGACTGCTCCTTCCAAAATTAATTGCTAGCTACATTTATTTCTACCAGGCACTATTAGTATATCTTAAGAAGAACTAGGGTACAATCATGCATAGATAATCCACAATCCTGACGCGAGGATGTCCTGTTACCTGTAATATGGGCATTACGACCACCTCACGGAAAGCTCAGAATATATTTAATGACTAACTCTCGGCTTTCGGTCTTAAGGGAATCATTTTAATCCCATCCAAGTCCTACGGAGTGCAACGGTAACTTAAACACCGGCGAACCGGGGAGTGGTGTGCTACGCAACCATCTCAAAACTATTTAAATCTTTAAGCTGCCCCACCTAATATTCTCAGATGGGAGCTCTTTTCCAAACAGGCATCATCTGCAGGCCCACTATGCTCAACAGGGGACGCACGTTATGTCGGCAAAAAGGCTTCCTACTTTTACGATCGGCTTGGAATCACAGACACGGTACTTGTGCCGGGAAAAGATAAGTCCTTATTTTAATAAAGCACCGCATGCTTACGAAGCCTCCAAGCTCAGCTGGAGAAATCCAGCCTTGTTCCTACCTTTGGGTGGGGAGGAGGGAGAAGAGGAGGAAAAATAAACTCTGTTCTTTGAGCATCCCGTTGATTGTACCCAATGAAGCACGGGCAGGAAGTGTCACCGGCTGGGGGTTTTCACCTCATTCTTCTCCCTGCAATTATTACTTCTGACACTGAGACCTCCCCCCAAAGAACCACATCAATGCACGCTGGGAGGCTGCAGCGAGGGGGAAGAAAGATCCCCGTCTGCTGGGACAAATCCATAATGTGTACCAAAGTGCAGCACACAGTTTTCAGCTGTATTGCTGGGATTCTGCTGGAATGGAAAGCGTTTAAGGAGCTGCGTTGAGCTGAAGACAGCGCGAGGCAGGCAGATGGGGCAGGTATTCCCAAATCCTTGTTTTAAACACTAACACTTTCATCCAAGAACCGTTAGAGAGTATGTGTTACTCCATTTCTTGAAGGGTCCTCAAAACAGCAGGCTGGTTGAAAAACACTCTCAACAGCGTCTGCGTTCCCCCTTCTGCGCTTAAGGAATACACATCCAAACCGCCATGCTGGAATACCTCTTGAGAGTATGTGTTCCCCCATTTCTCGCTTTAGGAACACCCTTCCAAACGACCATGCTGGATAAAGTTGACTCTCAAGAAAATACATGCGGGATAAAAAAGGCTCTCAAGTTAGTCTGTGTTTCCCCATTTCTTGCTTTAGGAACATTGTCCGAAACCACCATGCTGGTTAAAGTCGACTCTCAAGAGAGTACACGTTCCCCCATTTCTTGCTTTAGGGACACACATCCAAAGGACCATGGTGGATAAAGTCGACTCTGAAGAGAGTATGTGTTCCCCCATTTCTCGCTTTAGGAACACCCTTCCAAACCACCATGCTGGACAAAGATAACTCTCAAAAGAGTATGCATTTCCCCATTTCTTGCTTTAGAAATGGTCCTCCAAACCACCATGCTGGAATGGAGCTCCTGAGAGTTCACGTTCCCCCATTTCTTGCTTTGGAAACACTCTTCCAAGCAACCATGATGGTTAAAGACAACTCTCAAGAGAGTATGTGTTCCCCCATTTCTCGCTTTAGGAACACACATCCAAACCACAATGCTGGCTAAAGACAACTCTCAAGAGAGTACGCATTCCCCCATTTCTCACTTTAGGAACACTAGTCTAAACCACCATGTTGGCTAAAGATGACTCTCAAGAGAGTACGCATTCCCCCATTTCTCACTTTAGGAACACTAGTCTAAACCACCATGTTTGCTAAAGATGATTCTCAAGAGACTACATGTTCCCCCATTTCTCGCTTTAGGAACACTCGTCTAAACTACCATGTTGGCTAAAGATGACTCTCAAGAGAGTACGCGTTCCCCCATTTCTCGCTTTAGGAATGCTAGTCTAAAACACTATGTTGGCTAAAGATGACTCTCAAGAGAGTACGCGTTCCCCCATTTCTCGCTTAAGGAACGCTCGTTTAAACCACCATGTTTGCTAAAGATGACTCACAAGACAGTACGCATTCCCCCATTTCTTGCTTTAGGAATGCTCGTCTAAACCACCATGTTGGCTAAAGATGACTCTCAAGAGAGTACGCGTTCCCCCATTTCTCGCTTAAGGAACGCTCGTTTAAACCACCATGTTTGCTAAAGATGACTCACAAGACAGTACGCATTCCCCCATTTCTTGCTTTAGGAATGCTCGTCTAAACCACCATGTTGGCTAAAGATGACTCTCAAGAGAGTACGCGTTCCCACATTTCTCGCTTTAGGAACGCTCGTCTAAACCACCATGTTAGCTAAAGATGACTCTCAAGAGAGTACGCGTTCCCCCATTTCTCGCTTTAGGAACGCTCGTCTAAACCACCATGTTAGCTAAAGATGACTCTCAAGAGAGTACGCGTTCCCCCATTTCTCGCTTTAGGAACGCTCGTCTAAACCACCATGTTAGCTAAAGATGACTCTCAAGAGAGTACGCGTTCCCCCATTTCTCGCTTTAGGAACGCTCGTCTAAACCACCATGTTAGCTAAAGATGACTCTCAAGAGAGTACGCGTTCCCCCATTTCTCGCTTTAGGAACGCTCGTCTAAACCACCATGTTAGCTAAAGATGACTCTCAAGAGAGTACGCGTTCCCCCATTTCTCACTTTAGGAACGCTAATCTAAACCACCATGTTGGCTAAAAGTAACTCTCAAGAGAGTACGTGTTCCCCCTTTCTCGCTTTAGAAACGCTCGTCTAAACCACCATATTGGCTAAAGACTCTCAAGGTAGTCTGCGTTTTCCCCATTTCCCGTTTTTGGAACGCTCGTCTAAACCACCATGTTTGCTAAAGATGATTCTCAAGAGAGTACATGTTCCCCCATTTCTCGCTTTAGGAACGCTCATCTAAACCACCATGTTGGCTAAAGATGACTCTCAAGAGAGTACGCGTTCCCCCATTTCTCGCTTTAGGAACGCTCTCCCAAACCACCATGATGGCTAAAGACGACTCTCAAGGTAGTCTCCGTTTCCCCCGTTTCTCGCTTTAGGAACGCTCTTCTAAACCACCATGATGGCTAAAGACGACTCTCAAGGTAGTCTGCGTCCCCCCATTTCTCGATTTAGGAACACTCTTCTAAACCACTGTGGTAGATAGGAGCGCTCAACAGAGTTATATGTTCCTTCATTTGAAACACCACATATACCTTGCTTCACGCATGCTGACAAGCAAGAGCTTAGTCCTGGCTGCTCTCCCCATGCAGGGATACAACAAGGCATAATTTGAAGCTTCACTACATAGGACATACAATTTTGCCAGTTACTAAACCAAAGCAAATATAACCAAAAACACATTTCCATCCCTAGCCAAAGCAAGAATCCTGGGTCTCAGAATTCATCAATATGGAAATGCAGTAACACAGAGATGCTGTCGGAACAGTTGATAGATCACTTTAAAAAGGCCACCCTTACATGTCTGGAGCTTAAGTGTTTGTACAATGGTTGGAAATGGGTTGTCTGCTTTTCCATAAATTTTTTTGTTGTTGTTAACGAGCAAGGATAAAGACATTTCTTGGTCATCAACCATTGGTTCAGTGTTTCCCCACTGACGGGTGATTCATTTAGGTCTTCTGCTCAAAAAGGTCGTGATATTCCAGTTCCTCCAGCTCTCGGTTGTACTTCTCGATCTCGCGATTTGCCTCCTCCAAGTAGTCGTTCATGAACTGGTCCATCACTGACGAGAAATGCGATAAGGAAAAGAAATCGTTGTGACTTCCCCAGTGAAGAATAGGTGGAACTGCAACCAAGGAACTTTGGGTGACCCACGGTATCTAGGTATCGGGGTGGAAAATCCCCACCCCACATATTTAAAATAAGGCCCACTGGGAAATGCAAGCTTTATTGAAGCAAAGATGAAGTCCGGAAGAGCACATGTGCTTCAGATCCCATGAGTTGGATCCACGTGTTACCTATTCTGTTAAATAGTACCCCAAAACTCCAAAGAAGAGTCAGTTTTGTGTAGTGGTTAGGACTCTAATCTGGGAAAATCAGGTTTGATTCCTCATTCCTCCATATGCAGCTGCTGGTGTGACCTTGGGTCAGTCACAGCTCTCTTGGAGCTGTTCTCTCAAGAGCAATCCTTGAAAGAACTCTCTCAGCCCCACCGACCTCACAGGGTGTCTGTTGTGGGGAGGGGAAGGAGACTGTAACCCACTCAGAGTCCTTTGGGCAGTGAAGGGCGGGGTATAAACCCAATCTCTTCTTCATCTTGAACCATCCTAGCAGAGCAGCCTGTGTATTCCACACACACACAACAATAAATCCCTTCCCCCGAAGTTTTCCTCCCCACTCACAGACTTGTTTGTTTGTTACTTTTGGAAGGCCTGCTTAGTGTCTTCCTTGATGCTTTCGTAAGCGGTCCTACAAAGTGACCATTTCGGCAACCGTTAGAAGATCCTTCCTGTTTAAAAGGGAGACGTCTTTAAATTGCACTCAGAGAGACCGTTTGCGCAACATGAATACTCAGGGGAGTGACTGGTTAATGAACTGGTTTTATGGTACCTGGCCAGTCACGCCCACCTGACTTCTGGCTGAGCTCCTGCAAAGACCTTGGCATCGTTTTGGGCCCCGTGACCCCTTCCCCATTCTGCAGTCGTCCTTCTGCTCTACCTTCTGCAGTTCAACAGCCCTATAGCTCTCTGGCTCCCCTGGAGTTGCTCTGCACATTTAAATCCCATGACTGGATTTCCTGGGGATTCATCTGAACTTGGAGAGCGACCCCACCATTTAGGGCAGGGGTGTCAAACATGCAGCCCGGGGGCCGGATGAGGCCCCCGGAGGGCTTCTCTCAGGCCCGCAGTGGAACTGGCTGTCTTCTGCTTCTTCTCCCAGTCCTGCGGCTGTTGCGTCATTGTAGGTTTGCAGCTTACAGATACACACCTGACCAGCATACTCAAGGTTGCGACAGCACAGATGTTTTGATGCAATAATTCAGAGCGAGAGGTGTCAGTCATCAGACACTGTTAAATAAGCAAAATATTGCAAGAGTGCTAATGTTTTAGGCATGTTTTAAAGTAAAAAAAACCCATCCTTTGTGTTTGTGTCCTTTATAACGTTTATATCTCCGCTACCTGGTATTACATTTTATGACACACATGGCCCGGCCCAACAAGGTCTCATTTATGTCAGATCCAGCCCTCGTAACGAATAAGTTCGATACCCCTGATTTAGGGGCTATCCCTTATATACTGTGACACCTATCAATGCACAAGGGTAGAGACGCTCACAGGGGGACTCTTAAAGTGCACCCCCCGCACTTGAACCCTAACCCTACATGCAGGAGTCGTTTCGTAGAAAAAGAGCTAGGGGAACTCATTAGCATAGCTCATTAGCATATGCCACACCCCCTGACATCACCGGAAGTGTGTCATGAGGCCACACACCCCTGACATCACCGGAAGTGTGTCATAAGGCCACACCCACCACTCAGTCTTGGTCTTAAAGGTTAGTCTTAAAGGTGCTATTTGTTAGTCTTAAAGGTGCTATTTGAACTCTTGGACTATTTTGCAGCAACAGACTAACACAGCTACCTCGGGGAAGCTCCTGGATGGGGCTGGGAGTCCTTGCAGAGGCCACGTGGAGTGGCCTCGGCCAGGCAGAGGGGGAGGACGCCAACTTACCCTCCTGCTTCTTCCTCCTTCTGCAACAGAATGAGGCTGGAAGAAGGGGGTGGCCGGAAGAAGGGGCGGGGCTTTGTCGTGTGCCCCGCCCCCTGCACCTCACCCGGGGGAACTGCGATCCCCCGCGATTCCCCTGAAATGACCTCTGCCTACAGGGGCTGTGCCATTTACAGGTAACATGCTCAAAGGACGGACGCCTCCGGAGACTCCTGAAACAATGCAATGGGCTCTAAAAAAATACGAAAGGATACGTGGGTGATAATCCATTTTGTCGCCAAAGAAATTCACAAACTGAGTCCCATTGTAGAAGTAACCAGCTGGAAGTGGATCCAAGTGACGCTTCACCTGCACGCAGAGGAAGAAATGGGTTGCTTAGCACCAAAGGTTCCCAACACGAATGTATTCATGTTTCAGGTACTGAAGGGAAGAGGGAAAAGAGCTGTCGTGGTTAGAGTTTTGGACTAGGAGCAGGGAGACCCGGGTTCAGAAAAGGGGATGACACAGACTAAGGGAGGACAAGTCTGTCAAGTCTAGCCATGGCGGCTGATGGAAATCTCCATATTCAGAAGCACTAAGCCTCTGAATCCCAGAACCAGGAGGCAACATCAGGGGAAGGCCTTGGCCTCTCTGCCCTGTGGCTGTCCCTCCAGAGGAAGTGCTTGGCCCCTGTGTGAGGCAGGAGGCTGGACGGACTATTGGTCTGATCCAGCAGGGCTCTCCTTATGTTCTGATCAGGGGAAGGCCTCACCCTCTCTGCCCTTTTGTTGGCCCTCCAGAGGAACTGGTTGGCCACTATGTGAGACAGGACCCTGGACTAGATGGACCACTGGTCTGATCCAGCAGGGCTCTTCCAATGTTATTGTGAAGCCCTCAGCCTCTCTGCCCTGTTGTTGGCCCTCCAGAGGAACTGGTTGGCCACTATGTGAGACGGGATGCTGGAATAGATGGACCAGTGGTCTGATCCAGCAGGGTTCTTCTGATGTTCTTATGAAGGTCTCGGTCTCTCTGCCCTGTTGCTGGCCCTCCAGAGGAACTGGTTGGCCACTGGGTGGGACAGGATGCTGGACTAAATAGGCCACTGGTCTGATCCAGCAGGGCTCTTCTGATGTTCTAATGAAGGCCTCGGCCTCTCTGCCCTGTTGTTGGCCCTCCAGAGGAACTGGTTGGCCCCTGTGTGAGACAGGATGCTGGTCTAGATGGACCCTAATTGATCTGATCCAGCAGGGCTCTTCTGAGGTTCTTATCAGGGGAAGGCCTCGGTCTCTCTGCCCTGTTGCTGGCCCTCCAGAGGAACTGGTTGGCCACTGGGTGGGACAGGATGCTGGACTAGATAGGCCACTGGTCTGATCCAGCAGGGCTCTTCTGATGTTCTAATGAAGGCCTCGGCCTCTCTGCCCTGTTGTTGGCCCTCCAGAGGAACTGGTTGGCCCCTGTGTGAGACAGGATGCTGGTCTAGATGGACCCTAATTGATCTGATCCAGCAGGGCTCTTCTGAGGTTCTTATCAGGGGAAGGCCTCGGGCTCTCTGTTCTGTTGTTGGCCCTCCAGAGGAATTGGTTGGCCCCTGTGTGAGACAGGATGCTGGTCTAGATGGACCCTAATTGATCTGATCCAGCAGGGCTCTTCTGAGGTTCTTATCAGGGGAAGGCCTCGGGCTCTCTGTTCTGTTGTTGGCCCTCCAGAGGAATTGGTTGGCCCCTGTGTGAGACAGGATGCTGGTCTAGATGGACCCTCATTGATCTGATCCAGCAGGGCTCTCCTGAGGTTCTTATCGGGGGAAGGCCTCGGCCTCCCTGCCCTGTTGTTGGCCCTCCAGAGGAACTGGCTGGCCCCTGTGTGAGACGGGATGCTGGACTAGATGGGCCACTGGTCTGACCCAGCAGGGCTCTTCTGTTCTTATGCCTTCCCTCTAGGCGTTCTGGTTCCGCTGCCCCCCCCCCCGGCCCCGAATTACCATACACAGAAGGGCAGGAATAATTCCCTTTGTTCCCAACACCCTTTTGTGTCGACGGAGCCCTCACAATGAATATAAATATTAAAACGTGAAAGCCATTATCTGCCTCAATCATTTTAATTTTCGTTCATTTGATCCAGACTTCAAGGTGCTTTGGGCTTTTTATTTTTAAATCAAAGAGTGTGATTCCCCCCCCTCCCCCCCCGTGAAATGGCTTTTATCAGAACGGCTTGAATACCAAATTTTAATAAGCCAGCGTGGAGAAATAATGAATACTGTTTAAAATAGAGATGTCGAGGGAAAGGAAGGATCGAAGGACTTTATCGCGGGGAGAGAAACCGCGAGCTACACTCTGCCGTGGGATTTGGTGTCCATGCTGACGGAACGCTTGGGAATCTTCCACTCTCTTTCGTTTCCAAATTTCTCTTGGGGCCCCAGCATCAACAGACCGAGGGAGGCTCTTCTGTGCAAATCAGTGTGTGGATCTGGAGTAGAGAGCCTACAGGTAGTAGGGAGCTAGTATATTGTTCAAAAATGTTTCCTTACACGCATAGTAACGTCGGGAAGATCCCTGTGCTGGGGTGGCAACCAGTGTTCCCTCTAAGATGAGTGAATGTGAGCTAGCTCACAGTTTTTTAGCCTCTGGCTCACACGTTTTCGCCTTAGCTCAGGAAGGAGGGGCTCCAGAGCAAACTGATTGGTGCAGTAAGGGCAACCGCAACTGTTGTTGTTGTTCAGTCACACAGTCGAGCCCAACTCCTCGCAACCTTGGACTGCAAGGAGATCAAATCAGTCCATCCTAAAAGAAATCAACCCTGACTGTTCCCTGGAAGGCCAGATAATGAAACTGAAGCTCAAATACTTTGGCCACCCAATGAGAAGGGAGCACTCACTGGAGAAGAAGACCCTGATGCTGGGCAAGATTGAAGGTCAAAGAAGACGGGGATGGTAAAGGATGAGATGGTTAGACAGTGTCATCGATGCAACGAACAGGAAATTGAGCAAACTTCAGAGGACGGTGGAAGACCGGAATGCCTGGCGTGATCTTGTCCATGGGGTCATGAAGAGTCGGACTCGACTGTGCGACTGAACAACAAAAGTACGTGAAACACCTTTGCCTCTGGATTGAAACTGGAGCTCACGGATCGAGGAAGGCCGCCCGCTCTTGTCCTGTCATTCGTCAGCCCTGTTTACTGAGCAGAGAGAGATGGATCCCCTGACTGATCGCCCTCAGATGGCTTCTACTCACGTGAATGCTCTTGATCTCCTGCAGAGTCAGCATGCCTCGGGTTTTCAGGGCTTTCCTCTGCGGCTTCTGTTTGGGGATTGAAATACCGTTTTAGTGCAATGGACATGACACCGAGGTACAGTCAAGGCAAAGAACCAGAACGAGGCAGAGCCTCAGAGAAACTGGGCATTGCAAAGGTGGAGGAGGAGATTGGATTTATACCCTGCCCCTCACTACCCAAAGGAATCTCAGAGCGGCTGACAAACTCCTTTCCCTTCCCCTCCCTGCAACAGACACCCTGTGAGGTAAAAGAAGAAGAGGAGATGGGATTTATACCCCGCGCTTCACTGCCCAAGGGAGTCTCAGAGCGGCTGACAAACTCCTTTCCCTTCCCCTCCCCACCACAGACACCCTGTGAGGTAAAAGAAGAAAAGATTGGATTTATACCCCGCCCTTCACTGCCCAAGGGAGTCTCAGAGCAGCTTACAAACTCCTTTCCCTTCCCCTCCCCACCACAGACACCCTGTGAGGTAGAAGAAGAAGAGATTGGATTTATACCACGACCTTCACTACCCAAAGGCGTCTCAGAGCGGCTCATGAACTCCTTTCCCTTCCCCTCCCCACAACAGACACCCGGTGAGGCAGGTGCGGTTGAGAGAGCTCTGACAGGAACTGCTCTTTCTCAAGAACTGCTGTGCCAGATCTATGGCTTGCCCAAGGTCATCCAGCAGGTGAAAGTGGAGGAGTGGGGAATCAAACCGGGCTCTCCCAGATTAGAGTCCGCACACTGAACCACTACACCAAACTGGCTGTCTTGGGGGAAGGGCAAGGAAAAAACTCTGTTCCCGACCGGCCTTCTGGCCTCTTCCTTCTCCAGCCTTTGTCCGACTCTGCCTCCCTGTACGTACGGAAAGCCTTCCCCACCATCGCCAACTGCATCCGTGCAGCCTATTGATTTAGAATCCTCTGCGCTGCCAAAAAATAAAGAGCACAGCCTTATGAGTCACATTCCTGGTCTATGGGAAAGATAAAAATTCCACAACAGCTCTCAAATTGGGCATCGGGGGTCTGGAAATTCCGCCAAATGAAACAGGAGTCTCAGAGGCACCTTTAAGACGAACAACATTTATTCTGACGTGACTCAGAGCTCACTTCATCGAATGCATTTATACTAAAAGCTGCAAACAGAGAGGCAGGGGTGCTACGAAGAGTTGCGTTTACGCTCCCCCCCCGGTAATTTCTCAGTTTTCTGTCCTTTGCAGCATTTAGTAACACTTCAGATGCACAAGGACCTTCACCGTGGGATAGACGGTAAGCTGCAGCAGCCCTTCTATGGCTGGTTCCACCTTCTGCGACAGCTATTTTGTGACCACGCTGTGTCAAACGTCCAAAGGAGAGGAGGAGGCGGAAGATGAGGAAGAGGTTGGATTTATACCCCGCCCTTCACTTGGGAGTCTCAAAGCAGCTCACAAACTCCTTTCCCTTCCCCTCCCCACAACAGACACCCGGTGAGGCAGGTGGGGCTGAGAGAGCTCTTGACAGAACTGCCCTTGAGAGAACAGCTCTTGTCAGAACTACGGCTTGCCCAAGGTCACACCAGCAGCTGCAAGTGGAGGAGTGGGGAATCAAACCCGGCTCGCCCAGATTAGAGTACACACACTTTACCACTACAGCAAACTGGCTCTCAAAGGTGCCTGCAGGCTCAAAAAGGCTGGGGATTCTGGCTTTAAATCTTATGCTGGAACAAAGCTTAAGAACATCAGAAGAGCCCTGCTAGATCAGACCAGTGGTCCACCTAGTCCAGCATCCTGTCTCACACAGTGGCCTTCCTCTGAGAAGAACGTAAGAAGATCCCTCCTGAATTAGACCAGTGGTCCACCTAGTCAAACATCCTGTCTCACACAGTGGCCTTCCCGAGAAGAACGTAAGAAGAGCCCTCCTGAATTAGACCAGTGGTCCACCTAGTCAAACATCCTGTCTCACACAGTGGCCTTCCCCTGAGAAGAACGTAAGAAGAGCCCTCCTGAATTAGACCAGTGGTCCACCTAGTCAAACATCCTGTCTTACACAGGGACCAACCAGTTCCACTGGACGGCCAACAACAGAGCAGAGAGGCTGAGGTCTTCTCCTGATGTTGCCTCCTGGTTCTGGGAGTCAGAGATTTAGTGCCTCTGGATGTGGAGGTTCCCCTCGGCCACCATGGCTAGTAGCCACTGACAGACTTCTCCTCCATGAATCTATCTAATTCCCTTTGAAAGCTGTGTATTCCTGTGGCCATCACGACATCCTCTGGCAGTGAATTCCACATTTTCATCACTCTCTGTGTAAAGTAGTATTTCCTTTTGTCCATCCCAAACCTACTGCCCATCGGTTTCATTGGATGCCCTCAAGTTCTGGTCTTTTGGGAGAGGGAGAAAAAGTCCCCTTTGTCAACTCTCTCCACCCCATGCATAATTTTGTAAACCTCTCTCATGTGTCGTCCCCCCCCGGGGGGTAATCTCTTTTCTAAACAGAAAAGCCCCAGACTCTTCCGCCTTTCCTCCTAGGGAAGGCACTCCAACCATCTCATCATCTTGGTTGCCCTCCTCTGTACCTTTTCCAGGTTTGTCTTTAAGGTGCCACAAGCCTGTTTTTGTTGCTTACAGACCAACACGGCAACTAGTTGAAAATTCAGCCAGAATTCCTCAGAAGAGCAGTTTTTAATACAAGATAGCAACAAACAAGGTTATCTCTTGAAAGGCATGAATAGGTACACACAGAGGGGTCTCGCCCTGCCTTTGTGGGCACATATGCAGATGGCATCAGCTGAAAGCAGAGCCAGAAACACTATCCTCAAACAAAGGTGGTCAATATGCCATTATTAAAATCTGGTTTCGGTAGGCAGTATCACGGAGAGAATCTTGCATTGCTGATATGCGTGCAAGCTTCCTGGAGAAGTAACCCTCAATACAATTTTATTGTCAGCAGAACTAGCTGATAATACTTCAACTTATCTGGGGTCAACCCAGCTCTTTTTGTTTTGCTTTTTAGCCATCAAGTTGCGGCTGACTTACAATGACCTCCTATGGTTTTCAGGGCGAGAAACAGAGGTGGTTTGCCATTCGCTGCCTCTGTGTAGCAACTCTGGACTTCCCTGGTTGTCTCCCATCCAAGTGTTGACTAGGGACGCGCATTCGGCTAAGCCGAACCGAATAAATACCCGACAAACAACTTACCGGTATTTTTCAGGTACTTATTCAGCCGAATCAAATTCTCCAATTTGATTCAGCAAACCAATAAGGTCATCCCGAATAAAAGCCGATATTATTCGGCTTTTATTCGGGTGCATTCCCCTTACTGGAGCGGCTGGACATTTAAATCTAACAGCCGATAAGCTGTCCATAGCCACCCAAGACTTCACCAGTAGTCTCCCATCCAGATACCAACCAGGGCTGACTGAGATCTGACTAGCCTGGGCCAACTCAGGTCTACCCATGACTTATTAACAAGATAACAGTCTTTTGTCCAAGTCATATCAACATTAGTAGATGTCTGCTCCCCGCAAAAAACTGCCCTGTCACCTAGCAATCTCCATTTCAGTACAATACAGAATTAAAGCTCCCTGCACCTGAGATTTAAAGGACAGAAGACCAGCCGTGGTTCACAGCACAGAAACAGGGGCAGAATGTTATTGACACAAAATAGATCTCAAAATGATCCCGAGCAGTCTGGAACTTATGGAAATGTGCCGAGTCCTAGACATCAACACCATAAATCACTCATTCGGCTTCGGAAATCCTTACTGCTGAAGGAACTGGCTGACCACCTTCAGAATCAGCCAGGCCCCTTTCACGGTATTGACAGCTTGCAGCCTGGTTGGCTCACGGCAGCCCTCCTAGAACATCTCCAATAAACTGCACAGCGTGACACTGGCAACGATTGAATCTGTTCTGCACTTTGTCCCTCACGGATGCAAATGCAACAAGGAGAAACTTCAGCTCTCCTGGAAGTCCTGCTACTGTCAGGTGCGCCTCTTGTTCCTCCCACCCCCCGAACACACACACACACTGCATGATCTGGCATTATTTATTTCAGGGATCCCCAACCTTTTTTTTTTAAGCTTACAGGAATCTACGGGATTCTGATATAGTGTGGTGGGCGGCATCACAAAATGGCTGCCACCGGAGGAGGAGCCATCCACAAAATGGATGCCACAGCCTACCGCAGTGAAGATCCTTGTGCTGCGGTGGCAGTGGCTGCCAAAGCAATTTAAAAAAAAAAATCTGCACAACCAACCAAATCTCCACTGGCCAACCTTGCTGGGCAAAAGCCCCACCCACTTTCTAAAAAAACACTGGGCAGGCACCAGAAAAGGTGTTGGTGGGCACCGTGTTGTGGACCCATTTTACTGTAACACGCACAACTGAAAATTCCACTAGGTACTAATGCCCCGCCAACATCTGTGGATGCCTGCCAGATTTCCATCAAGATAGATCAAGATAGGTGGCCGTGTTCGTCTGTCAGCAGCAGTAGAAAAGAGCAAGAGTCCAGTAAGCACCTTAAAGACTAGCAAAATTTGTGGCAGGGTGGGAGCTTTCGTTGGGAGAGCCAGTTTGGTGTAGTGGTTAAGTGTGCGGACTCTAATCTGGGAGAACCGGGTTTGATT
>NW_015169211.1:118886-128414 GCF_001447785.1 Gekko japonicus
AATAATAATAATAATAATAATAATATACTTTATTGTCATTGTACATAGTACAACATAGAGGGTGGCTACTTTTAAGTTTTTGGGAGTGATTAATGAGCAAAACTTGACCTGGAGCGCTAACACCACTGCTCTTCTTCTTCTTCTTCTACCTCACAGGGTGTCTGTTGTGGGGAGGGGAGGGGAAGGGAGAGGAGTTTGTCAGCCGCTCTGAGACTCCTTTGGGTAGTGAAGGGCGGGGTATAAATCCAATCTCTTCTTCTTCATCTTTTACCTCACAGGGTTGTCTGTTGTGTGGAGGGGAAAGGAAAGGAGTTTGCAAGCCGCTCTGAGACTCCTTTGGGTAGTGAAGGACGGGGTAGGAATCCAATCTCTTCTTCTTCTTCTTCTACCTCACAGGGTGTCTGTTGTGGGGAGGGGAAGGGAGAGGAGTTTGTGAGCCGCTCTGAGACCCCTTTGGGTAGTGAAGGGCGGGGTATCAATCCCATCTCTTCTTCTTCGTGAGTCACGGCTCACTTCTTCAGATACCAGGTATCTGAAGATGTGAGCCGTGACTCACGAAAGCTACTCCGCTGCCACATGTTTTGTGAGTCTTGAAGACTTCCATCAAGTTCACCCTCCATACCCACCGGTGGCCAACCAGTGTCCTGCAGGAAACCAAGAGCGTCAAGCCATGACGGCTACCAAAAACCTGGCCTGGGAAGCCCTTTATAGAGGCTGCCTGCAAAGCTCGTTTCAAGAGAAGTGATACCCCAAGACAGAGACATTCCTACTGCGCCCGGGACTCCGGGAGCCTTGTCGGGGAGGACACACCTGCTTTGCCGTTTCTCTCAGCCAGTCTTTGATGTCGCCTTCTTTCAGGGAGCAGCCCACGAAGACCAGGAAGCAGTCCTGAGGCCCGCCGTGGTCTCGGCTCTCGTTTCTTGAATCGGGAGGGGGAGTCGGCCCCTCCTGAACGGGCGCCAGGCTTAATGAGTTGGAGGAGGTGTTGTGGCAGACTTCAATCACTCGGTCCGAATCTGACGCGGGAAGATCATATACCAAAGACGCCTTTTAAAAACGAGGAATGCTCACACACTGCACCCTAACGAGATTCAAGGGCTGGTTCTACACTGGATCACAGAATTACGAGTTGAGCTCTGGAGGTTGCCTTGGGCTGCTATTAAAGCTAAGCACGAGGGACGTTACGTACGTGACCGCCAAGGCGGTTGTTCTCTTGGATCCTAGTTGGACACTCTTAACGGAGGCTCTGACGAGGAAGCGGGAGACACGAGTTCGAATCCCCACTCTGCCATGGAGCCGTGCTAGGTAGGCCAGTCACGCCACTCAACCTAACCTATTTCAGAGTTGTTGGGAAGATAGAATGGAGCAGCGGGGAACCGTGTTTGGTCCCCCAGTGGGTGGAAAGTCAGGCACAAGAGGCCGTGGGATACGATTAAATAAGAGACAGGCCCTGAGCAGCTTAGCGGGAAGGGAAGAGGAGAGGACGCCAGTTACCTGAAAACTTTACTTTGCCCAAAATGTGGTATATGTTTCCAGAGAAAGGACTTGGCTTAATGGAGGACTTCAGGGCTGTTGGAAAATTAAAAACAAACAAACACACACACACAACAGCATCAATCCTCTTTTCTCCTTCATCGGATATGAGCAAGAAAACCAAAGACAATTTGCAATACCCTAATTCATCTCCACAATTAATTCGGTAGGCAATATAAAGACATTAAGCGGGAGAATAAAGTTACACAGGTGTCAGAGTTGTGTAAAGAATAACTCTCAACGGAATGCTAAACATGCCCAAAGGAAACAGGTACACAAGGAGCATTGTTAACATCTCCGTTAAAGCGCGCGTGCGCGTACACACACACTGCAACAATCAGGAAGTCAAATCACATACAGCAAAGGACATTAATCACCAGGGGGTAAAGGTAAAGGTTCCCTTGCTCGAAAGCCAGTCGAATCCGACTCTAGGGTTGCGGTGCTCATCTCCGTTTCCAAGCCGAAGAGCCAGCGCTGTCCGAAGACGTTTCCATGGTCATGTGGCTGGCATGACTAGACGCCGAGGCGCACGGAACGCTGTCGCCTTCCCACCGAAGCGGTACCTATTTATCTACTTGCAATTTCTTGCTTTCGAACTGCTAGGTTGGCATCATGAGGAAGACACCTTCTAATGCAAAGTATTGATACAAAGGTCCACCTATTGCTTATGAACTACTACTAGGCCTTGTAATTATGGAGACAACTGGAAAGCATTCAGGAAAAGCTCCATTCATTTGGGGGTGGTGTGTCCGAGTCCTACTGAGCTATTGGTTTATTTCCTCTTCCATGGCTTTTGCACAAATCCTGCCCTTATTGGCCAAGACCCACAGTCTCCCCTACCTACCTTCCTCCCCACCCACCATGTCAACCTGTTGAGAAAGACCGACCTTTCCAGGGCTAGCTCTACAGTGAGGGGGTGACCTCAAGTCTTGGAGGGGGGCGGGGGGCAGCCTCCTCTTACCCTCGGGGAGACCCTCCCAACACTTTCTGCTTCATTTCCCCAGCATCGTTAAACATAAAAGGAGCCCTGCTGGATCAGACCAATAGTCCATCCAGTCCAGCATCCTGTCTCACACAGGGGCCAACCAGTTCCTCTGGAGGGCCAACCACAGGGCAGAGAGGCCAAGGCCTTCCCCTGAGAAGAACATCAGAAGAGCCCTGCTGGGCCAGACCAGGGAGGGTCCATCTAGTCCAGCCTCCTGTCTCACACAGGGGCCAGCCAGTTCCTCTGGAGGGCCAACAACAGGGCAGAGAGGCCGAGGCCTTCCCCTGACATCTAAGAACCTAAGAACAGCCCTGCTAGATCAGAGCAGTAGTCCACCTAATCCAGCCTCCTGTCTCACACAGGGGCCAACCAATTCCTCTGGAGGGGCAGCCACAGTGCAGAGAAGCCGAGGCCTTCCCCTTGAGGTTGCCTCCTGGCTCTGGGATTCAGAGGCTTAGTGCCACCTGGATGTGGAGATTCCCCTCAGCCACCATAGCTAGGAGCCATTGATAGAGTTCTCCTTCTCAAATCTCTCTAATCCCCTTTTCAATTGTCTGGCAGCGAATACCACATTTTAATCACTCGCCGTGTAAAGTGGTATTTCCTTTTGTCCATCCTGACCCTCCTGCCCATCTGCTTCATTGGATGGCCCTCGAGTTCTGGTATTTGGGGGGAGGGAGAAAAAGTACATAATCTGATAAACCTCTCTCATGTCCCCCCCCCCCCAGTCGTCTCTTTTCTAAACGGAAAAGTCCCAGAGACGCTTCGCCCTTTCCTCCTTGGCTGCAGCGTTCCCTCTAAGCTGAGTCAGTGTGAGCTAGCTCACAGTTTCTTAGCCTCCGGCTCTCAGATTTTTGCCTTCGCTCAGGAAGGAAGGGCTCCAGAGCAAACGAATTGATGCAGCAGCCAAATCGCTCGTCCACAACTTTCATGCCGGTCGCTCACAAAGTAGGATTTTTGCTCACAGGACTCCACAGCTTGGAGGGAGCCTTGCTCGGTTGCCATCCCCTGCACTTCCCCCAGCTCTGCAACGTCCTTTCTGGGAAATGGTGACCAGAACTGGCCATCCTGGAGCAAGCCGTGCACACTGAACGGGGGGATGCTGGGACACTTGTGAGGGGAATGAGAAGGAAATGAGCATGAGGTGCTTTGGTGGCAAGGGATTCCAGTCAGGGGCAGTGCACTCGGACAGCCCCCTTTGTTAAGTTGCCATGGGACCAATGTTCCCTCTGAGCCGTGGGAGTCTTGTGAGCAAAAATTCCGCATTGTGAGCTACTGGCATTAAAGCTGTGAACGAGCAATTTGGCTACTGCATCAGTTAGTTTGCTCTGGAGCCTTCCTTCCCGAGCAGAGACAAAAAATGTGTGAGCCAGAGGCTAAAAACCTGTGAGCTAGCTCACACTAACTCAGCTTAGAGGGAACACTTCATGGGACCGCCTCTGAAAACTTCTGGACGCTGGTTTCACTGGCACAAAGGATGCACAATACAGCCATGCTTCTAACGCCAAGAAAAGCCAATGTCTGAAATGCCTATAATAGGGGTGTCAAATATGCGGCCCAGGGGCCGGATGAGGCCCCTGGAGGGCTTCTCTCAGGCCCGCAGTGGAACTGGCTGTCTTCTGCTGCTTCTTCCAGTTCCGCTGCTGCTGTGTCATCGTAGGTTTGCAGTTTACAGATACACACCTGAACAGCATACTGAAGATTGCAACAGCACAGACATTTTGATGCAATAATTCAGAGCAAGAGGTGTCAGTTATCAGACTCTGTTGAATAAACAAAATATTGCAAGAGTGCTAATGTTTTAAGCATGTTTTAAAGTAAAAAAAACTCCTTTGTGTTTGTGTCCTTTATAAAGTTTATATCTACACTACTTGGCATTACATTTTATGACACGTATGGTCTCATTTAGGTCAGATCCGGCCTTCATAACAAATGAGTTCGACACCCCTGGCCTACACGTCCCTTCAAGCATACACAGACTTTGGCATAACTGATGTTGCTGCCATTATTCATGGGGACGGCCAGAAAATCTAGACTGGGCACTGGAAAAGACAAGCACGTGCTCCACACTGCACCCCACTCCCCCCCCCAAGATCTCTCCGAGTGTTGTCCCTGTATGTTTGAGCTTGCCTTTGCATCCATAAGGACTAGGAACTTGAGCATCCTGAGGATACCGTTTTCGAACAGAGCGCAAGCTCCCAACGCAGGAGTAAGACCTGCACTTTTGTCAGACTGCGGCAATGTGCAACTGAGCACTGCAAGTTGGACTTGGGCAGAAAAAGAGGAGACGATGTCGACTACTGGATTTGTTTTGTGTGCACAAGTGGAATTCTGGCAAAGACTAGCAGCAGCCCCAGCTTTGTGAATGGGGGGGGGGGGGAGGGGGAACCTTTTGCCAGTTACAAAAGTGCATTTGCTAACCATTTCATAGAGAATGCCACATGAAACCAACCATCTTCCAACACACAAGTCCACTTTTTACCTTTACACTTGGCCACGAATCGTGTTTTCTCCAGCGGACGGTTAAACCACACACAGATCTGAACCATGGGGGGGACAACCGAACCTGACCGAAATTTGCCGTCGTGCCTTAATGGGTGAAAAAGAAAAAGAAGCAGAGATTGTATGTTTGTTACTTCTCCAAACGCAGCCCAAGTCCAAGACTTTTGCAGTTATCTGAGCCTTTGAGTAGATGGGCCTTTCTGTATAAAGAATCTACGGACTTTAGTTGCTGTAGATTTTCCGGGATGTCCGGCCGTGGTCTTGGCATTGCAGGACCTGACGTTTCGCCAGTAGCTGTGACTGGTATCCTCAGAGGTATATCCTTGATACAGAGAGTACTCCATCCTGGTACTTTCCTGGTGGAACGTGCTCCCGGAGGAGATCAGGGCCCTGTGGGACCTTATGCAGTTCCGCAGGGCCTGCAAGACGGAGCTCTTCCGCCAGGCTTTTATATAGGGGCCGCCACTTCTTATAAATTACCTGCCTACCATTTTCCTTCTCACCTTGACACAGAGAGTATTCCCTCTTTCTGCGGTATACCTCTGAGGATGCCAGTCACAGCTGCTGGCGAAACGGCAGGTCCTGCAATGCCAAGACCACGGCCACACAACCCGGAAAATCTACAGCAACGAATGAACTCCGGCCGTGAAAGCCATCGACAACGTATCAATCTATGGACTGTTTTCACAGCTAAACTCACTCAAGGATTCTACTGAGGTGGAGAGCACGTTAAATAAAAGAGAGGTGAAGACCTCTTCGGGGCCTGGATGGAGAATCGGGTGAGAAATTTTATCTGTCCAGGAATGAAGAGGCATGTGACACTTCTGGTCAGGGCTATTTTTGGGCAGGAACGCATAGGAACGGAGTTCCGGCTGGCTCCCAAGTTGGCCACGCCCAGCAGGAACTCATTAGCATAATAGGCCACACCCAAAAGCAGGAACGCATTAGGATTGGCTACATTAGGGGTGTGTGGCCTAACATGCAAAGGAGTTCCTGCTACAAAAAAAAGGCCCTGGGTTTGGACAACAAACAAATCTACAGCAACGAATGAACTCCGGCCGGGAAAGCCCTTCGACAACGTATCAATCTATGGACTGGTTTCACAGCTAAATGTCAAGGATTCTACTGAGGTCATGAGCACGTTAAACAAAAGAGAGGTGAGGACCCCTTCGGGGCCTGGATGGAGAATCGGGTGAGAAATTTGATCTGTCCAGGAATGAAGAGACATGTGATACTTCTGGTGGCAATTAAAAAAAATATGGCTTGGATCCTGTGGATCTGTTCTGTTGAGGGTCCCATGAACTGCTTGATCTCCTCCAGCGCTCAAAGACTTTCCTCTCTCCTGCCCTTCCCCAATCATCCCTCGGCTCTTGAATGTCTCCCAACGATGCAATGGTTTCTAACTTTACGCTATCCGGTTGTACCTCCATGACTCATTCATTACCTGTCCCCTTCACCAACTGCTATTGGGAAACCTGTTGCAGATTTGTGGAAGTCTGGAAAATGCTTCACAGCCCACTCCGCAGGAAATTAACACATCTCTACAATTTCAGAGTGATTCATGGTGAGGGGTATTCACCCGGGCACAAAGGGAAGCGGTAAACCACGCAGCTGTCTTCCTGTACACATGAAATTGCCGTATACTGAATCACACCCATCGGTCCATCAAAGTCTGTACTGTCTACTCGGACCGGTGGCAGCCCTCCGGGGTCTCAGGATGAGGTGTTTCACGTCACCTCCTGCCAGGTCTTTTCAATAGAGGCGCTGGGGATACAAACCGGGACCTTCTCTATGCAAAAGAGAGGCTCTTCCACAGAGCCACGGCCTCCCTGTCCTATAGAGGTCTCCAACTTTGTCTAGAACTAGCTTGGAAACGGGCAGCGGGTGAGCAAGAGGTTAACCAAACAAATACATTGAAAGAGGCTGATCACAGAATTTCATTAACAAAGTGATTTTAGTCAGAGAGATGGAATGGACAGGGGGCAAAAGTTTAATGGTGCTTCTCAGGGGTCATTTCCTGCAGGAGCGCACAGGAGCAGAGCTCCGGCAGTAAAGAGCCCAGGGGGCGGGCACATGCAACAAGCCCCACCCCCTGCTCCCAGCAGCCCTCAGTCAGAGCAAGAAGCAGCCAGGTAAGTTGCACAGCCCCCCCGCCCCCCTGGTCCTAAAGAGTCCAGTGGGACCTTTAAGACCAAGTTTTATTCAGGTACAAGCTCTCCCTCCTCTGCGAGGACCGATCTGCATGTCCCCCCCCCAATAGCTAGCAATCCAAAACAGTCCAATGGAGCCTGAGCGGTGGGTGTTGCCTTCTGACACACGTCCAGTGATGTCAGGGGGTGTGGCATATGCAAATAAGTTATGCTAATGAGTTATGCTAATGAGCTCCTGCACCTCTTTTTTCTACGAGATGACCCCTGGTGCTTCTTAACAGACGTGCCAACTGGCTGCCTATAGCATACCGAATTCAGTTCAAGGTGCTGGTACCTATCTTCAAAGCCCTTTATGGTCAGGGGCCTACTTACCTAAGGGACCGCCTTTCTGGAGAGCACTACGCTTGGTGTCCCAAGATCGGCCGGCTCTGCCGGGCCCCAGAGAAACCAGGCTGGCTGTGACGAGGGCCAGGGCCTTCTCAGTGGTGGCCCCTCACTGGTGGAAAGAGCTCCCAGAAGACATCAGGGCCCTGCGGGATCTTTTACAGTTCCGCAGGGCCTGTAAGACAGAGCTCTTCCACCAGGCCTTCAATTAAGGAGCCGCGCCATACAAACTGTGGCCCTGGCCCCAATACTAGCACTAATATCTACACAACAATATTAGCATTATTACCAGGACTTTTTTGGTAGAAAAAGCCCAGCAGGAACTCATTAGCATAATAGGCCACACCCAACAGCAGAAACTCATTAGCATATTAGGCCACAGCCCTGACAGCACAGCTCATTAGCATATTAGGCCACACACCAATGTTACCAGAAGTGTGCTCATCCAGCCACGCCCACCTTTTGCTTCTTATTCTGTTGACCTTGTTTGTGGTCAAAACCCAGGGCCTTTTTTTGTAGCAGGAACTCCTTTGCATGTGAGGCCACACACCCCTAATGTAGCCAATCCTAATGAGTTTCTGCTGTTGGGTGTGGCCTGTTATGCTAATGAGTTCCTGCTGGGCGTGGCCAACTCGGGAGCCAGCCGGAACTCCGTTCCTGTGCGTTCCTGCCCCAAAATAGCCCTGATTATTACTTACAGCCTGATGTAACCCAGACTACGAAGGTAGCCGACTTATGTATTGTCGGGTGCTGCTCATGCCCGCCATCACCCACGAACTGTTTCAGCACTAGCACTTTGTAATGTTTTTTATGGCTATATTGTTATGATATTGGCTGAATCTGCATCTCATTTTTAAAGCAGTCTTGACGATGTCTTTCTTTATACTGGCGAGATGCTTGTTTGAAAGAAATCTGCTATTTTTTTTCCTGCTTGCTGGCCGGGAATGCTGCTATTCTCCTCCCTCTTCTCTAGCACTCCCAGCGTTTGCCGGCACCCATTCGCTTTACGCAAGGCAATAAATTACTTAAGGCAACAAGCCAACAAGCTATAAACTTCTCTTTACACTCAAAGAGAAGGGTTTTCTCAGCTTTCAGTTTTGCCCAGCTTTTGGTTTAAACAAGAAAGTCAGTCTTTTCCTGTCTAAAGTAAAACGAGAGTCTCGATATTGTGTATGTTTAAAATGACCGACTGTTCATTTAGAAAAGAGAAAATTCTTTATCACAAGACCTTTTAAAAGAAAAAAAAACTTGTCAGAGGTATAGTCAATATTTTTAAGCATAAGCACCCCACCGGTAGAAATTAATCTGACGAGTTTATCCTTAACTTTTGATGTCATACATAGACTTTCTAAGGTCTTCATTAAGAGTAGCTATTGTGGTTTTCTAACAGTGGCTACTGTGCTATAATAAATGTGATTTAAAAAAGAAAAGAAAAAAAGCCAAAATAGCCAAAAATAGCCAAAAACCGGTAAGGACCGGGTGTTTAGTCTGCAGAATGTATGTATGTATGTATGTAGAAGGCATCTTTCTCTAACTTTTCAGGCAATATAGAAATCACAAAACAAGACAAAATCATTCACTCTTAGCTTGTCAAGCAAGGGAAAAGTTTCTTATATTCCTCTATGTGCTGTCAGAAGGTAAACAGAGCAGATAAGCCTCCGATTAGCGCGGCTTAGAGTGCTTACAACCACATGCCGTTAAGACAGAGAGAAGCTACAATTACAATGGAGCCGAAACCACAGGGCAATAAAATAGTGCAGACAGCAGAAATTATAACGGTGCAGTAGGAGAGCAAAACCTAAGGAGATGTGGACATCTTTTTTGGAGATGGAGCGAGAGTGTGGCCAAAGTAGTGGAAAACACCAATGCAGATTCCACCATTATCTATATCGGTTTTAGTGGTGGAATATCTTACGTAAGCCGCCCTGAGCCTGCTATGCAGGGAGGGATGGGTAGAAATTAATTAATTAAATA
>NW_015169211.1:128767-133100 GCF_001447785.1 Gekko japonicus
AAGAGTTCTTGTATGCAGGGGGGGGGAATGGGGCGGGGGGGGGGGGGAGTTTAATGGTGCTGCTTAACAGACGTGCCAACAAAAACTGCAATATTTTGCAAAAAAAAAGAAGGAAGTTAACTTACCAGCCAGGATACGTTAAATAGCGGGTGGTCAGCATCATTGGATTTGAAAAACTGCTTTCAGAAAGGATCAGTTCAATATCTTCGTTCCTAGCCAGGGAGAAAGGAAGGCTTCAGAACGGTCCACAAAGTTACCAGGATCGATGATTAGCAGACCGTGGTCTATACTAGTGAGCACAGCTTGCCGTTGTAAGATCCTGTGATGCAATTCTGTATCAATTAATGTGTCATTAAATGATTTTTGAGAAGGCATTATCTTTTATTTTACTTACTGTTTTAGCTAGATCCCATCAAGAACTTTAACACTTTTGTTCTACACATCAGTATTGTCTGCATTTTTCAATGTTTAGCGGTCTTCTTGTTTTAATGTTTTCATACAGTTTGTAAGCCGCCCTGAGACTGCTTTGCAGGGAGGGCGGGATACAAGTCAAACAAACAAACGTTACCTCGTCACCACCCCGTTTTCCGCCAGGACGAAGGCGACGGCGGGGTTCGCGGCTCGGATCAGGTGCTGGAGCTGGACCAGCAGCAGGTTCCTCTGCTCGGCCGTCTGGCTCGTGAAGACCACGTTGCTCACCAGACCTGCGTGAGGACAGGAGCGGTGATCTTCCCTCCTTAAAACTCAGCAGCGTCAATACACCCTTCTTAGGGTGGGGCTGCCAGGAGAGCCGCACATTTCTTCTAGCCTCCTCTGCCCCTGCCCCACCCCACCCCACCCCAGCTTTTCCTTTTTAAAGGTAACAATCAGGGGTCATTTCCTGTGGGAGCGCGCAGGAGCGGAGCTCCGGCAGTAAAGAGCCCAGGGGGTGGGCACATGCAACAAGCCCCGCCCCCTGCTCCCAGCAGCCCTCAGTCAGAGCAAGAAGCAGCCAGGTAAGTTGCAGAGCCCCCCCAACAAGCTCTCCCTCCTCTGCAAGGACAGATCTGCACATTCCGCCCCCCCCCCAATAGATAGCAATCCAAAACAGTCCAGTGGAGCCTGAGCGGTGGGTGTTGCCTTCTGACACACTTCTGGTTATGTCAGGGGCGTGGCATATGGAAATAAGTAATGCTAATGAGTTATGCTAATGAGCCCCTGCAAATCTTTTTCTACGAAATGACCCCTGGTAACAATCAATGCTCCCTCTAAGCTGTGGAGTCTCGTGAGCAAAAATTCTACTTTGTGAGCTACTGGCCTTAAAGTTGTGAGCGAGGGATTAGGCTGCTGCATAAATTAGTTTGCTCTGGAGCCCTCCTTCCCGAGCTGAGACAAAAATGTATTAGCCGGAGGCTAAAGAACTGTGAGCTAGCTCACACTTACTCTGCTTAGAGGGAACACTGGTAACAATCCTTGCAACTGTGCAGTGGCTTTAAAAAAAATCTGAACTGACTTTGTAAGTATAAGCATGAAAAGTAAATTTTGCTATTGCAGCAATTTCCGTAAACTGCACGAAGGCTGTTCTCGTCGCCATGTATTCTCCTAAACGCATGGTGTCTAAAGGGATCCCCCGCCTTCAGAGGCAGTAGAACTCTGAATCCTAGTGCCAAGAGGCAACATAAGAAAAACCATGCGGGATCAGGCCAATGGCCCATCCAGCCCAACACTCTGCGTCACAGTGGCCAAAACCCAGGGGGCCATCAGGAGGTCCACTAGCGGGGCCAGAACTCCAGAAGCCTTCCCACTGTGCCCCCCCCCCAAGCACCTAGAGAGCATGGTGTTCTATCTATAGTAAAGGTAAAGGTCTCCCTTGCTCGAATCCAACTCTAGGGATGCGGTACTCATCTCTGTTTCCAAGCCGAAGAGCCAGCGCTGTCCGAAGACTTCTCCATGGTCACGTGGCCGGCATGACTAGATGCCAAGGCGCACAGAACGCTGTTACCTTCCCACCGAAGGGGTACCTATTTATCTACTTGCAATTTCTTGCTTTCGAACTGCTAGGTTGGCAGGAGCTGGGGCCGGAGACGGGAGCTCACTCTGTCATGCGGTACTCGGGTCTATACCTTGTGGCTAATAGCCACTGATGGACCTCTGCTCTGTATGTTTCTCCAATGCCCCCTTGAAGCTAACATCAGGGGAAGGCCTTGGCCCCTATGTGCCCTGTTGGACCTCCAGAGGAACTGGCTGGCCCCTGTGTGAGACAGGATGCTGGACTAGATGGACCACTGGTCTGATCCAGCAGGGCTCTTCTGATGTTCTTATAAGGGGAAGGCCTTGGCCTCTCTGCCCTGTTGTTGGCCCTCCAGAGGAACTGGCTGGCCCCTGTGTGAGACAGGATGCTGGACTAGAGGGACCACTGGTCTGATCCAGCAGGGTTCTTCCTATGTTCACTCCTGGGCTGACCTTGTCATGTTTTCAGACTGCCTTAAACTGTGCTGTGCCCACGGTTGCCTCTCACTGCTCCGTTTTACAGGCAGGAAAACGAAGGATATTAAAGCCAACTTCCCGCCCTGCCTAGACCCGCTGAGTTCTTCCTTGAACAGTGCAACATCTGGGCAGATAAAAGGATGCCCCCTTAGGAGCAACCTCCCACAGGTCACCTCAAAGACTTACAGGACTTAATCCTTGCAGGACATTTTTCAAAGAGGACTTACCTTGTGAACACTGGTCCAGGAACTTGGGGAAAAGGAATCTGGAAACGGAGGAAGAGAGTGAGAGACACAAAAGCAAACACGACTTTAATTGATTCCCCCCCCCCCCCCCCAGATCTTTTTCAGATTTCGGACTTTAAAGGCCGCTAACGTTAGGAGAGGCAGGTGGGTGGTATGCTGTGACGCGTACGTGGGAAAAGCTGTGTTATCCGGCACAGAAGCGGGTTTGGCGGTTACAGGGACCGCTGCCTGCTCCTCCACAGCCGGAAGTCAGGCAAGAGGCAGGCAGCGATCCGGGGGGCTTCCCGTGCATAAGCACCACCCTGGGCAGCAGTGAGGGTGATCCTCATGGCCAGAATGCCCATTCCTCCTGTCATGATCTGGGCTGTGCCACCAGAGGCCTACTAGGCCCAGGGAGCCTGGCTAGCAGTAGGTTAGGCTGTGCCTACAACTCCCAGAAGCCATGGAGTAGCAAAGGCACCAGGCCCATAGCTACGGTGGGGCTTCTGGGGGCTCCTGCCCCCTTTCTCTAGTAGACGCTTTCTCCTGTAAATGCTTTTTTCATTGTACGACGCAAATTTATTTTACTGATATATGCGGTCCTCTGTTATTCTTATATAAACTACCTCTTTTTTTGCATGACTTTTGAGTAATTGTGGTCTGCGTTATTTATACAGTCCTTGCTTGCTTTCTGTGAAATTGTATACTGTGATATTGCACTGGTTTATGATGACTAAGAATTTCCCAGTTCCTCCTAGAGAGCTCCTTCTTACTAGTCTAATAACTATTTGAACACATGAATCTGCCTTATACCGAATCAGACACTTGGTCCATCAGGGTCAGTACTGTCAGGGTCAGACCGGCAGTGGCTCTCCAGGGTCTCAGCCAGAGAGGTCTTTCGCATCACCTACTGCTTGGTCCTTTGAACTGGAGATGCCGGGGATTGAACCTGGGACCTTCTGCACACCCACCACTGAGCCACAGCTCCCTCTTTACAGCTCTCCAGGGTCTCAGGCAGAGGTCTTTCCCATCACCTCCTGCCAGGTCCTTTGAACTGGAGATGCCAAGGATTGAACCGGGGACCTTCTGCACGCCAAGTAGACAACCCACCACTGAGCCACAGCACCTCCCCTTTCCTGATCTGACCAAGCCGACAAAACGTTTCATGGTAGATCCAGGTGGGTAGCCATGTTGGTCTGAAGCCGCAGAACAATGTTTGAGTCCAGTGGCACCTTTAAGACCAAAGGCGGAAGAAGAATTTAGACCCTGGAGGGTGTTTTATGGCTGGTTAAAACTCAAATGTTGAGAAAACTAGATTAAGTGAAGAATCTGGGGAGTGGTGGCACAGTGGGTATATCCCACTGTCTTAACATCTGAACTGTGTTAGTTCGAGCCCCGTGCTGGTGTGAGCAGCCAGCCTGTTGTCCCCAGCTCATCGTCCACCCAGCGATTCGAAAGCTTCGGCGAGTAGATAAAATGGGAACCACTCCTTAGAGAGGGTGGGCACGCCAACCTCCCTTGTGGGAGGGTGTTAGCTGATGGTCGGACGTCCTGGTCGAGGCTTGGAAGGCGAAACAGCTTCTCGGCTATGAAAGAATCCCTGCAATGATGTTCCGGCCAGGCGGTGGCAGTGTGGCGATTGA
>NW_015169211.1:133140-171301 GCF_001447785.1 Gekko japonicus
TTATTATTATTATTAATAATAATAATAATAAAGTGAACAATAACACATTTATAGATGAGATAGTTGTAAAATTGTAACAATATGATATGCACACGCAGGACACTAAATTGGAATTCTGTCTACTTTTTATACTTTTCTCTCGCTCCCTCTTTTCCCCTCCCCCCTCTTCTTTATATAAACGAATAAAATTATTTTTTTTTAAAAGACCGACAAAGCTTCATTCAAGGCGTGAGCTTTTGTGTGCAGGCACACCTCCTCAGACACAGTCACTGTGACTGAGGAAGTGTGTGTGTGTACCTGAAAGCTGATACCCTGAATAGAACTTTGTTGGCCTTAAAGGTGCCACTGGACTCAGACTTTGTTTTATCACTTTTCATGATTCGCGCTCTGCTCACGGCAACTTGCACTGTCTCCCTTGCCCTGTGGCAAGCTTCTGGGAGGCAGCTTGACCGCACTGTAGTATGAATGGGAATATAAAGATTTTTATAGGTTTTATAGGTTTTTTCCTTCTTGATTGTTCATATTTCTCTGGTTATTATAGATTTATTCTTTAAGTAATATTTTATTAGGATGGCCTGTTATATAGAAGGCTTCCCTCTTGTAGGTCTGATAGTGTTAGCAGACAACATAATAGGTACAAAGTTCATGATTCTGTAGTTCTTAGGGCAAACCTTTCAATGTCTGGGTCAGAGAAGATTTTAGTCTCGTATCAGTAATGAATACTTTTGTTTGGGATATGAAGATTCCTTGCCCATTATCATTTAGGTTAGGTTAAGTAAACACTTAGTTTGACATAGATATATGTTTCTTTATATCTGGCCAATCAGAGGATTATTACTCAAATTACCACTGTCTTTTGTAACCAGTTATGCTGTTTGAATATTGTTTTCTTGATGATGTCAGTCCATGTATAAAATATCATGTATTTCCTGAATATGTTCAGAATATGTTCAGGAAGAAGATGAAGAAGAAAAAGAAGAAAGTTGTCAATTTTTGGTTAACTATTTGGTCTAATTGTTTTCCTATTAATTGAGGCATTTTTCCCGAATATGCTGAGAAGAAAGCAGTCAGTTTTGATGGGTCCTTTGGCCTAACTGTTTCCCGTATTTCATCGCAATAACATACAAGAACTTCCTCCTCATTTTGACCTCAATGTTCTATTTTTGACTGCATATTAATTTGTACAACAGCAGGGAGCCCACCCTCCCTGGGGGCTTGGCGACACGGAGCCCTGCTCGCAAGGATCCCCCACTCCTCCACTTGCACCCGGCTGGATGACCTTGGGCTGGACAAACAAGCTCCCTAGTGCCGCAGAGAGGGGCCGACTCGCAGAGCATACCTGTGCTCCATGTAACAGCTCGACGGTTCCACGCAAGTGGAGACGGCGCCAATGACGAAAGAGGCCCTGACTTCGGCGTCTGGGTGAGTCTGCAGGGCCTGCACAACGTCAATCACATCTGTGTATCTGCGGAGAGAACAAAGGCGACGACCTGTGAAGTGACGGGGCCAGATGGGAACTATGCCACCGCCGGGGGTTCTGGGGCCGGGGAGACACGATAAGGTGCGATTCCAGGAACTGTGGCCCGGTTCCCCGGGGCGAAACACTTTTGGCATCGTGACAGCAACCGACGCAAGGTTTTCAGATCATAAGAACGTAGGCAGACACGCTGGATCAAACCAAAGGCCCGTCGAGGTCGGCGTTCTGTTCACACAGTGGCCAACCAGAGGCCTGTAAGAAGCTCAGAAGCAGGACGACTGCAACAGCATCCTCCCGCCCGTGCTCTCCAGAGCAACCGATACCAAGAGGCAGACTGCCTGTGGTACTGGGTGGACAAGGAATCCATCATGACTCGCAACCAAGGGTCCCTCTAAGCTGTGGAGTCTTGTGAGCAAAAATACCACTTTGTGAGCTACTGGCATTAGAGTTGTGAGCGAGCTGTTTGGCTACTGCATAAATGAGTTTGCTCTGGAGCCCTCCTTCCTGAGCGAAGGCAAAAAAACTGTGAGCCGGAGGCTAAAAAAAACTGTGAGCTGGCTCGCACTAACTCCGCTTAGAGGGAACACTAACCTCTGATAGGCCCGTCCTCTATGAAATTTGTCCACAACCTCTTTAGAGCCTCCTAAGTTTGTGACCATCACGACGTTCTGTGGCAGCGGGTTCCACAAATTAACTATGTGCTGGAAGGAGGAGGAGGAGGAGGAGGAGGAGGAGATTGGATTTAGACCCCGCCCTTCACTCAGAGCGGCTTACAGTCTCCTTTCCCTTCCCATCCCCACAACTGACACCCGGTGAGGTAGGCAGGGCTGAGAGAGCTCTTGACAGAAACTGCTCTTTCAAGGACAGCTCTGAGAGAACTTATGACGGAACCAAGGTCACGCCACCAGCTGCATGTGGAGGAGTGGGGGGATCAGGTCTGGTTCTCCCAGATTAGAGTCCACGCACTTAACCACTACACCAAACTGCTGCCTTTTGTCTGCCCTGAATCTCCCACCTCTTCAGCTTCAGGGGATGACCCCGGGTTCTAGTATTATGGGATTAAATATTATTTAACTGCTGTACACTGCCCTGAGCCCATTGGGGAGGGCGATAGATAAATCTGATAAAATAAATAAATAAATAAATAAACGCATGCATGCAGGGGGAGGCAGGGAATGGAACGTGCCAGAAGAATGGCAATCGTAAGAACGTAAGAACATAAGAGACGCCAATGTTGGATCCGGCCAAAGGCCCATCCAGTCCAACACCCTGTGTCACACAGTGGCCAGAAATACCAGGAGCCATCAGGAGGTCCAGCAGTGGGGCCACGACACTAGGAGCCCTCCCACTGTCCCCCCCCCAAGCACCAAGAATACAGAGCATCCCTTGCCCCAGACACAAGAACATAAGAGAAGCCCATGTTGGATCAGGCCAATGGCCCATCCAGTCCAACACTCTGTGTCACACTTTTTTTTTAAAAAAAGTGATACATCAGGACCAAGCTGGTTTCCTCCCAAAGAGGCAGATGAAAAATAACATAAGACCCTATCTATACCTTGTGTCTTAAATAACATAAGAACAGTTATTAATATAATCGAATACTATGAACAACATCCAGAGAAACAAATGGCACTGATATTTTTGGATGCGGAGAAAGCATTCGATAATGTTTCTTGGGACTTTCTAAAACTAAAACTGATGGCTTGGGAATGTGGGAAGGACTTTATAGTAAACAACATGCAAATATAGTGGTAAACTCGGAACTAACAAATAAAATAGAGATTCAAAAAGGCACTAGACAGGGTTGCCCACTGTCGCCGTTACTCTTCATATTTATATTAGAGTCCTTAAATGACAATATAAGACAAAATCAACTAATAAAAGGCTTGAAAATCAGAGATGAAGAATACAAGCTCCAAGCCTTTGCTGACGATTTAGTTTTTATTATAGAAAACCCGTCAACTACTGCTGCAAATCTGCTGAAGGAAATAGAAGCATACGGAGGGGTGGCAGGTCTTAAAATAAACTATAAAAAAACGAAAATGCTGACTAAAAATTGTCCACAAAAGGTGGAATTAGAATTACAAGAGCTGACGAAACTGCAAATAGTAAAAAAGGTGAAATATTTAGGTATTATGCTAACAAACAGAAACAGTATGTTGATAGAGAACAATTATATTAAATTAAGGGAGGAAGTTAAAAAGGATCTCGATAAATGGAAAGACTTACAGCTGTCCATGATGGGAAGAATTGCAACGATTAAGATGAATATCCTTCCCCGCTTCTTATTTTTGGCACAAAATATACCAGTATTAAAAGCGAAACAATATTTTTTAGACCTAGACAAAATAACAAGATCCTTTATCTGGCATCCTAAAAGAGCACGAATTAAACTAAAGATATTACAAGATAAAAAAGAGAGGGGTGGCACGGGCCTTCCAAATTGGCAACTGTACTTTCAAGCCGCAGCCAGGGTATGGGTCAAGGACTGGGTCCATTTGACCAACTGGAGAACACTCTATTTGGAAGGCCACGACCTATATATGGGGTGGCATGCGTACCTGTGGTACGGGAAAGATAAAATACACTCAAACTTTCACAACCATATTATTAGAGCGGCGCTAATTAAAATATGGGATGAAATGAAATATAGATATTACTCAAAGACCCCAAGATGGATCTCCCCCCTCGAAGCTTTTATAAATAACAAATTAATGACAAAGGAAAAGGCAATATCCTACGATGTCTTATTAGATGAAAACAATAAATTAAGACCTTTTGAAAGATTAGAGGGACAAAATATTTATCTAACATGGTGGGAAAAAGCACAATTGCAAGATAGATATAATAAAGATAAAACCAATGAATTTACAATCGGAAAAACGGATTTGGACAAGATATGGCTATCCTCCAACGACAAACTTATACAAAAACTTTATAACCTCCTCCTAGATGAATTTCAGCTAGACGAGAATATAAAAGAACCCATGATCCTTTGGATGAGAGATTTGGGAAAGACCATACAAATGGAGGAATGGGAAAAGGTTTGGAAATCTATGAAGCTAATGAGGGCGGTAGCATTTAAGGAAAATATATTTAAAATGTTCCATAGATGGTATTGGACGCCAGAAAAATTAGCAAAAGCATATAAAACAGCAAACAAAAATTGTTGGAGATGTAAAAATAATGTAGGAACTTTTATTCACATGTGGTGGAACTGTGAAAAAATATTTAACTTTTGGAAATGTGTAAAAAGTTTAATTAGTGAAATGCTGCACATAGATTTAAAGTTATGTCCGGAGACTTATTTGTTAAATGTAATCCCAAACGAACATAAAAAGGAAAATGTTTATGTATTAACATATATGCTCACAGCAGCTAGGATCTTGATCGCCAAGAACTGGAAACAAGAAAAGATTCCAAAAAGAAAGGAACTAATAGAGAAAATTATAGAGGTCGCGGAAATGGACAAATTAACTGTAATTCTACAAAAGAAAGATGACATGGTGTTTAAAGAACGGTGGGCAGATTTTTACAAATGGTTAAAAGATAAACCTTTGGGATAGACTCGAGATGATATATGTAATACAAATGTAAAAGATGTATATCGTTTTATTTTGAACTAAAAAACTTAAATAAACTGTTAAAAAAACAACAACAACAACACTCTGTGTCACACAGTGGCCAAAAATACCAGGAGCCATCAGGAGGTCAAGCAGTGGGGCCAGGACACTAGGAGGCCTCCCACTGCCCCCCCCCCAAGCACCAAGAATACAGAGCATCCCTTGCCGCAGACACAAGAACATAAGAGAAGCCCATGTTGGATCAGGCCAATGGCCCATCCAGTCCAACATTCGGTCACACAGGTGCCATCAGGAGGCCCACCAGTGGGGCCAGAACTCCAGAAGCCCTCCCACTGCCCCCCCCAAGCACCAAGAATACAGAGAAGCCATGTTGGATCAAGCCAATGACCCATCCAGTCCAAAACGCTGTGTCACACAGTGGCCAAATATACCAGGGGCCATCAGGAGGTCCACCAGTGGGGCCAGGACATTAGAAGCCCTCCCACTGTTGGCCCCCCCAAGCACCAAGAAGACAGAGCATCACTTGCCCCAGAGCCCCTATCTATACCTTGTGGCTAATAGCCACTGATGGACCTCTGCTCCATATGCCTATCTAATTCCCTTTTGAAGCCATCCATGCTTGTAGCCGCCACCACTTCCTGTGGCAGTGAATTCCATGTGTCTTTACGCTTGGGAGAAACCCGTGTGGCGGTGGATACCTTCAAGCAAAGCAGGGAAGTGAAACTTATCTACAGGGATGGTTTGATGGAGCCATGCCATTTGTCCTGTGGCAGTGAATTCCATGTGTCTTTACGCTTGGGAGAAACCCGTGTGGCGGTGGATACCTTCAAGCAAAGCAGGGAAGTGAAACTTATCTACAGGGATGGTTTGATGGAGCCATGCCATTTGCCTGGCCTAGAAAAGGAGGAGGCTGGGGCTTCACTGGGCAGGGGGCCTCCACTGAATATTTATCTTGTACCAAAGAGCATGCGAAGGGCTGCTAGAAAGCACCCCAAAAAGACAGAGTATGATGCATACAAATAGGGAGGGCAGGAAGGGCTGCACCAGTGCTCAGTTCTCCTCGTGGCCCTTTCTGACACGCCCCGGGAAAGGCTGATCGCCACTTTGGGGCCAGGAAGCCAATTTTCTCCAGGTCAGTTTGGCCAGGGATCCGGGAGGGTTTTTTTTTTTGTCATCTTCTGTGCATGGAACAGGGGTCACTGGGGGTGTGGCGGGGGAGGCATTTGTGAATTTCCTGCCTTGTGTGGGGGGTTGGACTAGATGACCCTCCAGGTCCCTTCCAACTCCATTATGCTATGATTCTAGGGCTTAAAATCTAGAACTGGCAGGCAAGACAAAGAGGAGGTCAGACGACTGACATGAAGACTGGTAGAAGCAAGTCTGATGGGGAAGAAGAAAAAGAAGAAGAGGAGGAGGAGGAGGAGGAGGAGGAGATTGGATTTAAACCCCGCCCTTCACTTGGAGTCTCAGAGCGGCTCACAGACTCTTTACACAACAGACACCCTGTGAGGTAGGCAGGGCTGAGAGAACTCTGAGAGAAAGTGCTCTTTTTCAAGAACAGCTCTTATCAGAACTACGGCTTGCCCAAGGTCATCCAGCCAGGTGCAAGTGGAGGAGTGGGGGAATCAAACCCTGTTCAGCACTCAGAGCGGCTCACAGACGCTTTCCCCTCCCCACAACAGACACCCTGTGAGGTAGGCAGGGCTGAGAGAACTCTGAGAGAAAGTGCTCTTTTTCAAGAACAGCTCTTATCAGAACTACGGCTTGCCCAAGGTCATCCAGCCAGGTGCAAGTGGAGGAGTGGGGGAATCAAACCCGGTTCTCCCAGATTAGAGTCCGTGCACTTAACCACCGCACCACACTGGTTCTCAGTAAGCAAAGAGGCAAAGGCGACACATGGCCATGCTGTCGGTCCGTCTGGTTCAGCACTCTGCCTGGCCGGGGCTTTTCCCTCCCAGGCCAGGAAAGGTCTTGGCGTGCACCTTGTATTTAAGGCCCTTTTATCGAGACATGTTGGGGGACCAAAACTGGTGGTTTCTACACACAAAGCCCGTGCTCCGCCACTGTGCTATCGGCCTCTCTTGCTTCGCTGGACAGAGAAGGGGAGGGGGCCTTGGCCACGGAAGAGCCTCTGCTCTGCATGCTGGAGGTCCCGGGTTCGATTCCCGGCACCTCCAGCTAGAAGGACCAGGCACTAGGTGGTGTGAAAGACCTCCGCCTGAGACCCTGGAGAGCAGCTGCCAGTCTGTGTGGACAATGATGACTGTGAGGGAGCCAGGGACTGAGTCAATGGAAGGCAGCTTCATAACTACACATACACGCATGTATGCATGTATGCATTCATGTATGAATGGCCATTTGAGGCAGCCAGGGAGGGGGAGAAGGAGGAGAAGAGCTGGTTTGGTGTAGTGGTTAGGAGTCGGGACTCTAATCTGGGAGAACCGGGTTTGATTCCCCACTCCTCCACATGCAGCTGCTGGTGTGACCTTGGGTCGGTCACAAAGTTCTCTCAGAGCTGTTCTCTCAAGGGCAGTTCTTGAAAAGAGCTCTCTCAGCCCCACCTAACCTCCCAGGGTGTCTGTTGTGGGGCGGGGAATGGAAGGGAGATTGTCAGCCGCTCTGAGACTCCTTTGGGTAGTGAAGGGCCATGGGGGAGTTCATCTCTTTTTATACCCCACCCTTCACTACCTGAAGGAGTCTCGGAGCAGCTTACAATCTCCTTCCTTTCCACTACCCACAACAGACAGAAGGTGAGCATGGGGCCTCTACTGGGGCTGAGAAAGCTTTACTGGGGCTGAGGGAGCTCTGAGAGGACTGCCCTTGAGGGAACATCTCTGAGAGAACTGGTGACTGTTCCAAGGTCACCCAGGTGGCTGCATGTAGAGGAGTGGGGGAATCAAACCCGGTTCTCCCAGATTAGAGTCCGCTGCTCTTTAACCACAACACCACAGCTGGCAGTAGTGCAAGGGATCACAACTGGCCCTGCACGCCAAGCAAAAAGCTCTGGCATGCCACCTTTGGGCACAGAGGCAGTGCCTTCGCTGTTTGTCAAACTGGGAGGCAATGGTTTTCAATTCCGGCCTGAAATGGCCGTATGCCATCTCCAGCTGGGAAGGGAGGGACGGGGAGGGGAGGATGAAGGTTTTTTTAAACAGAGGCTACGACCTTGCTTGTCAGAAGGACAAAAGGTTACGTGCCGTGGGTCTACCTGTGTTCGTTTCAATCACAAAATGTCAAAAGGGACATTTTCGGCCTCCAGAGAGATTTCCCGCCATCCTTCGGAGGATTTTGAAAAGGCTTGTTCTGCCTTGAACAATCGGGACGTGGGACTCGGCTCCTCGGGCTTTTAAGTGGAAATGCATCTAGGTGTTCTTTAAGATGCCCGGATTTGGTCTGTGATGCCGCTGGACAGAACAGCCATTCCCTGAGAAAAGGTTTTATGGTGCGTCAGCCAAAGGACAGAGCTCACCCGAGCTGCTTCCACAGTGTGTTACCCCTTCAAATAAAAGGCAGTGGATGTGAAATATGGGAGGAAAGTACATTCTTAGGCTTGGAAGACGCAGCCCGAGAGCATTTTACTGGGTATCTTGGGACCATTTGAAACATACTTGTCTTTACTACCTCCCGTATTAAAAGCCTGAGATTTATTATACTGGACACGGATATTACACTCACGCAACTTAAACCTTAAAAAAAAAGAGGCTCTCTCGACAGACATCTGTTCAGTTGTTCGGGTCCATTTTGTGGAGTACGTGTGCTGGCCAATGCTTCCTCTAAGCCTTGGAGTCTTGTGAGCAAAAAGTCTGCTTTTGTGAGCTACTGGCATTAAAGTTGCGAGCGAGCCATTTAGCGACTGCCTAAATTAGATTGCTCTACAACCATCCTTCCTGAGCTAAGACAAAAAAAAATGTGTGAGCTGGAGGCTAAAAAACTGTGAGCTAGCTCACACTTACTCCGCTTAGAGGGAACACTGGTGCTGGCAGAGAAAGACCAAAGCATCTAACCATTTTAAAGGGCCCCCCCTTATGACATGGGTGAGGGCTGAGTTATTTTATTTTGGTAATTCCTATCCGGATTTTCTGTACAAGAACACCCAGACAGGGCTGATAAAATATTGGCTAATTTCACACGAATACACACACCCCACCCACACCTTTAACATACTGCATATAAATCTGCATTTGGGGCCAAAACCATCATGCACAAGTGACACTCAGAGTTGTTCTCTCAAGAGGCAGTTTGGTGTAGTGGTTAAGAGCGCAGGACTCTAATCTGGGAGAACCGGGTTTGATTCCCCACTCCTCCACATGCAGCTGCTGGTGTGACCTTGGGCCAGTCACAACTTTTCTCAGAGTTGTTCTCTCAAGAGGCAGTTTGGTGTAGTGGTTAAGAGCGCAGGACTCTAATCTGGGAGAACCGGGTTTGATTCCCCACTCCTCCACATGCAGCTGCTGGTGTGACCATGGGTCAGTCACAAGTTCTCTCAGAGCTGTTCTCTCAAGGGCAGTCCTCGGAAGGGCTCTCTCAGCCCCGCCTACCTCACAGGGTGTCTGTTGTGGGGGGGGGAAGGGAAAGGAGATTGTAAGCCGCTCTGAGACTCCGAGTAGAAGGGCCAGGGGTATAAATCCAGTCTCTTCTTCTTCTTCTTCTTCTTCTTCAGAATTCTGGGTTAGATCCAATGGATGCATTTCACGATCCATGGATTTTATCCTCTAGAAGCTCTTGCACTGGGAGAAAACTCCTTGTGCCAGAGGAAAGTGACGTCGTTAACAAAAACCAATCCACGCGATCCAAATTTCTGTAAGAGCTCAGTGGGCTTCAGCAGTTGGGCTTCCCCTTCTCAGCCTCCCCCCTCTACTGCCAGCACTGATTCAGAAGATGGGACAGTGGAAACAAAAAACAGAAGTTTATTTCAGTGGTATTATTATTGCTCAAATAAGCATTTGATGACTGTGAGGTGACATGATCAAGATTTATACGATGATGCCTGGGATAGAGCAGGTAGAGAAAGAGGTACTTTTCTCCCTTTCTCATCATACGAGAACTCGTGGGCACTCCATGAAGTTGCTGAGCGGTTGGGTTAGAACGGATAAAAGGAAGTCCTTCTTCACCCAAAGAGTGATTCACACATGGAATTCACAGCCACGGGAGGGGGTGGCGGCTACAAGCATGGACGGCTTCAAAAGGGAATTGGATAAGCATATGGAGCAGAGGTCCACCAGTGGCTATTAGCCACAAGGTATAGATTGGGGCAAGGGATGCTCTGTCTTCTTGGTGCTTGGGGGGCAGCAGTGGGAGGGCTTCTAGTGTTTTGGCCCCACTGCTGGACCTCCTGATGGCACCTGGTATTTCTGGCCACTGTGTGACACAGAGTGTTGGACTGGATGGGCCTTTGGCCTGATCCAACATTGGCGTCTCTGTTATGTTCTCTTATGTACTCATCTGTCAAGCTCATCTTGGGCGTTCATCAGCAAGTGTGGAGATTTTTAAAAATTTACCTCATGGTTCCCCCCCCCCCAATTTTTTTCTCTCCAAACCTGGAAATTCTCCCCCTACCCAGCTTTGCAGAAATATTTCTCCTCTCTGCACACGGCCCCACTGTTTAGATTTTTCAATCTGCATTGCACAGTGTTAGATATATTAATGATGAGCACGACGTTCCACGCACAGCCTGGAGAAGCTTCCTTACCCTTGCAGAACCACCAGCAACCTTGGCTTCTTCCTGCTGTAAGCGGAGAGGCGAGTGCTTCGGCTGTGCTGAGATTCTACGACGCTCGTCAGGTACTTCTGGAAGTGGGCGGCGCTGAAACACTCGGGGCTATCCATGGTTTGGCGATAGACCAGCCACCTAAAATACGACGCGGACAGAATAAAGCCCGGCTGTTTCTGCCTCTCTTTCTATCAGTGCAGCTTACTGCATTTCCCCTCCGCTGTTTCTACAAATCGTGAGCATCAGAGGGAAAAAATCACCCTAGGAGCAGACCTTCCGTTTTACTTCATGCTGAAATCGAAGCACCGACAGTCTGGTGATCCCAGCGAGGCTGTCGTGAGAACTGGCCTCAAGGCAGCGGCCTGGAAGGGCGGCACATTTCTTTAGAGGCCAGAGGTTGACTGGCTCTTTAACTGGCAAGGAAACGGCCATGGAGGGCACTGGACACCAGCAGCAAGCCAGCCTCAGCCCCAGTGATGTTGCCAGAACTGCCAGGACTAAGAACATCGGAAGGGCCCTGCTGGATCAGGCCAGTGGCCCAGCTAGTCCAGCATCCTGCCTCACAGAGTGGCCAACCTGCTCCTCTGGAGGGCCAACAACAGGGCAGAGAGGCCGCGGCCTTCCCCTGATAAGAACCTCAGCAGAGCCCTGCTGGATCAGACCAGTGAGGGTCCATCTAGTCCAGCTTCCCGTCTCACACAGGGGCCAGCCAGGTCCTCTGGAGGGCCAACAACAGGGCAGAGAGGCCGCGGCCTTCCCCTGATAAGAACCTCAGCAGAGCCCTGCTGGATCAGACCAGTGAGGGTCCATCTAGTCCAGCTTCCCGTCTCACACAGGGGCCAGCCAGGTCCTCTGGAGGGCCAACAACAGGGCAGAGAGGCCGCGGCCTTCCCCTGATAAGAACCTCAGCAGAGCCCTGCTGGATCAGACCAGTGAGGGTCCATCTAGTCCAGCTTCCCGTCTCACACAGGGGCCAGCCAGGTCCTCTGGAGGGCCAACAACAGGGCAGAGAGGCCGCGGCCTTCCCCTGATAAGAACCTCAGCAGAGCCCTGCTGGATCAGACCAGTGAGGGTCCATCTAGTCCAGCTTCCCGTCTCACACAGGGGCCAGCCAGGTCCTCTGGAGGGCCAACAACAGGGCAGAGAGGCCGCGGCCTTCCCCTGATAAGAACCTCAGCAGAGCCCTGCTGGATCAGACCAGTGAGGGTCCATCTAGTCCAGCTTCCCGTCTCACACAGGGGCCAGCCAGGTCCTCTGGAGGGCCAACAACAGGGCAGAGAGGCCGCGGCCTTCCCCTGATAAGAACCTCAGCAGAGCCCTGCTGGATCAGACCAGTGAGGGTCCATCTAGTCCAGCTTCCCGTCTCACACAGGGGCCAGCCAGGTCCTCTGGAGGGCCAACAACAGGGCAGAGAGGCCGCGGCCTTCCCCTGATAAGAACCTCAGCAGAGCCCTGCTGGATCAGACCAGTGAGGGTCCATCTAGTCCAGCTTCCCGTCTCACACAGGGGCCAGCCAGGTCCTCTGGAGGGCCAACAACAGGGCAGAGAGGCCGCGGCCTTCCCCTGATAAGAACCTCAGCAGAGCCCTGCTGGATCAGACCAGTGAGGGTCCATCTAGTCCAGCTTCCCGTCTCACACAGGGGCCAGCCAGGTCCTCTGGAGGGCCAACAACAGGGCAGAGAGGCCGCGGCCTTCCCCTGATAAGAACCTCAGCAGAGCCCTGCTGGATCAGACCAGTGAGGGTCCATCTAGTCCAGCATGCTGTCTCACACAGGGGCCAACCAGTTCCTCTGGAGGTCCAATGACACGGCTTGGTGCTGACGACAGGTTGTGGCAGGCTTGCTCATGGTTCCCCTGAGCTCTGCCGGCAGCTGGGTCCAAGGGGAGTGGCCAAGGCCCCTCAGTTAGAACTCAACTAACAGAAACCCGGTAAAAGGCAGCAAAGCACACCTGTGCCTGTCGCCACCAACGGGATCTGAGCCAAGAAGCCCCTCTTAGGGTCGTTTCGCTCACTTCTGAGACACCTTAAGTGGCCCCGTCAGCCCCTCCTGGAGACATGTTGTGCCACTGTGAGTTTTACTACGGCTGTCTCGGGGCACCAAGTGTGACACTGCTGCAAAAAAAACCCCAAAACAAGACGGACGTAAAGCTCTACCGACCTTCCGTATTCTTTGTTAAAGGTGACCAGGAAAGTACAAAGGTCACTCGAGCGACATCCAGGAAGGCCTGTTAAGATGGTGATCACCACCTGCAATGGGAAGGAAGAGTCTAGTTCGGTCACCGGTATTGCTGACCAGCAATCAGGCAGAAATCTGGATAAAAAGAAGCTTGAACACATGAAGCTGCCAGATACTGAATTGAGACCATTGGTACGTAGAGGTCACTACTGTCTACTCAAGAGTGTCAGCAGCTCTCCAGGGTCTCAGGCAGGGAGGTCTTTCCCATCACCTCCTGCCTGGTCCTTTTGACTGGAGATGCCGGAGATTGAACCTGGGACCTTCTGCATGCCAAGCAGAGGCTCTTCTACTGAGCCACAGCCCCTCTTTACAGCTCTCCAGGGTCTCAGGCAGAGAGGTCTTTCCCATCACCTCCTGCCTGGTCCTTTTTAACAGGAAATGCCGGGGATTGAACCTGGGACCTTCTGCATGCCAAGCAGATGCTTTGCCACTGAGCCACAGCCCATCTTTACAGCTCTCCAGGGTCTCAGGCAGAGGTCTTTCCCGTCACCTCCTGCCTGGTCCTTTTGAACTGGAGATGCCTGGGACCTTCTGCATGCCAAGCAGAGGCTCTGCCACTGAGCCACGGCCCCTCTTTACAGCTCTCCAGGGTCTCAGGCAGAGGTCTTTCCCATCACCTCCTGCCTGGTCCTTTTGAACTGGAGATGCCGGGGATTGAACCATGGACCTTCTGCATGCCAAGCAGAGGCTCTACCACTGAGCCACAGCCCCTCTTTACAGCTCTCCAGGGTCTCAGGCGGAGGTCTTTCCCATCACCTCCTGCCTGGTCCTTTTAACTGGAGGTGCCAGGGGATTAACCTGGGACCTTCTGCATGACAAGCAGAGGCTCTTCCATTGAATGAGAAAGGGTCCACTGGAAGGCAGAAGTTTGCAAAACTACTACGCTTGCTTAAAGCAAATTATTAAAGTCTCAGCTCCTTCAATGCTGTGTGTCCGCCCCCCCCTCGCATAACCACAGCATCCCAAGCTTGATGCTGTTCCTGCAAAAATATGCACGCTTAACTGAACCTTTTAAAAAATTGCATAATCGACCCCAAGGTCTTTGTTGATGCAGAAAAAAAAACCCCAGCCTCTCAAACGCTCCCCGTTTTTGGAAACACATTAGAGCTACAAGCTGTTTTCAAGACAATCACACCTTTCAAGCTTGTTCTGGTGACAAATGTCAGGTCTCAGAAACGAAGGCAAGGAGATGTCGCCGTGGCTAACAGCCACTGATGGCCCTGACAGAGTAAGGGAACCGGCTACGACGCAATGCTCCCACTAAGCTGTGAAGTCTTGTGAGCAAAAATTCTCCTTTGTGAGCTACCGGCATTAAAGTTGTGAGCAAGCAGTCTGGCTGTTGCATAAATTAGCTTGCTCTGGAGCCCATCCTTCCTGAGCCAAGACAAACGTGTGTGAGCCGGAGGCTAAGAAACTGTGAGCCAGCTCACACTAACTCAGCTTAGAGGGAACACTGCTCTGGAGCCCATCCTTCCTGAGCCAAGACAAGCGTGTGTGAGCCGGAGGCTAAGAAACTGTGAGCCAGCTCACACTAACTCAGCTTAGAGGGAACACTGCTCTGGAGCCCTCCTTCCTGAGCCAAGACAAGCGTGTGTGAGCCGGAGGCTAAAAAACTGTGAGCTAGCTCACACTAACTCAGCTTAGAGGGAACACTGGCCACGAGTCCCATCCGAGCCGTTCGCTGACTCACCTTATCGTTCTCTGCCTGGTTACCAGGAATGGCTTCCGACTGCTGCAGCAGCAGAGGCAGGTGGGCTCTCGTCACCGGTTCGTGGCTTACGCTGCTGACTGTGAAGTGCCGCAGAAACCTTTAGGGGGGGGGAAATAAGACCTAGCACCGCTGCAAGAGTCCCACTTGCCCTTCAACTCTTGTGCAAGAGGAAGCACAGGACAACGGCGGTGGTAGTCTTTTAGGAAGGATGTTGACAAGCTCGAGCGTGTCCAGAAGAGGGCAGCCAGGATGGTGAGAGGGTTGGAGTCCAAGTCTTAGGAGGAAAGGCTGAGAGAGTTGGGTCTGTTTAGCCTGCCTGGGAAAGAGAAGGCTTAGAGGGGACATGATTGCAGTCTTCCAATATCTGAAGGGCTGTCATGTAGAAGATGGAGCAGATCTATTCTCTCTTGCTCCGGATTGCGAGACTAGATCTAATGGGTGGAAATTACAAGGGAGTCGCCACCAGCTAAATATCAGGAGAAACTTCCCAACTGTGAGAGTGGAGGTGGTGGATGCTCCTTCGCTGGACATTTTCAAGCGGAGGCTGGATGACCATCTTTCGGGTATGTTGTAGGTATGTAGAGTTATCTTTCAGCTATGCTCCTGCAGAGTGCAGGGGGTTGGACTAGATGACCTGCAAGGTCCCTTCCAACTCTAACATTCTATGATTCTGCTTCACGTCAAACGCATTGTGCACCCATTTGTGCAAGAAATTTCTGGGCCCCATGATATACAGGGAAGAAAGCGCTGGCGGTTGCATGAGATCTTAGAATCATAGAATCTCTAAGGAAGAGGAGGTGGAGATTGGATTGATACCCCTCCCTTCACTACCAGAAGGAGTCTCAGAGTGGCTTACAAACTCCTTTCCCTCCCCCTCCCCACAACAGACACCCTGTGAGGTAGGTGGGGCTGAGAGAGCTCTTTCCAGAACTGTCCTTGAGAGAACAGCTCTGAGAAAACTTGTGACTGAGGTCATGCAGCCAGGTGCGAGTGGAGGAGTGGGGAATCAAACCCGGTTCTCCCAGATTAGAGTCCACACACTTAAACCACTACACCAAACTGGCTCTCAAGGTGCTACTGGACTCAAAACTAGCTGTTCTGAAACTAAGTTCATGCTTCCACTTTGTGCATCGTTGGATCAAAGCCCTTGAGTTCACCCTGTCCATCGGCCCCCTCCCCCCTGGCCTTGGGGATCTCCTGCCACACGCTGAAAAGAAAGGGCAGGAAAAGCAGGCAGAACTCTCCATGTCATGGCCTCCAGAAGCAGTGATTGGACAAATGACATGCACGGGAAACAGATAGATAGATAGATAGATAGATAGATAGATAGATAGATAGATAGATAGATAGATAGTCCCTGCTACAAAAAGAGCCCCACCCCCCATGCAAGGGGACTAGGTTGGGTGCAGCTCCACACCGATGACCATCCCGTCCACCACCCTAGAGAAAGGAAAGGGTGTGGGGGGTCTAGATTGCAGATTTGGGCAGGAGTCGGAAAACAAGCAAGACTCTTCAACGGAATCGCGCTAAAATGGGCGCGTTTCCCAGTAATCAGCTGGGGTTCTGTGGGATAACGCAGCCACCGCCTTCCCAAAGCTTTACCTGTCCAGATCCGGGAGGCTCGTAGATACTCTTAGGTGGCTCCATCTTTCCCCAGCCGGACAGGATGAAAGACTGAAGAGTTTCTGCATGTGAGAATGTCTGAAGAAGAAGAAGAGATTGGATTTATACCCCATGGCCCTTCACTTGGAGTCTCAGAGCGGCTGACAAACTCCGTTCCCCTCCCCTCCCCACAACAGACACCCTGTGAGGTGGGTGGGGCTGATAGAGCTCTTGATAGAAACTGCTCTTTTTCAAGAACAGCTCTTATCAGAACTATGGCTCGCCCAAGGTCATCCAGCCAGGTGCAAGTGGAGGAGTGGGGAATCAAACCCGGTTCTCCCAGATTAGAGTCCGCGCACTTCACCACGACACCAAACTGGCTCTGAAAGGACGACACACATGGAAATGAAGTCTTCGGATTGAGGACCCCAGATCTAGACAGACATCTCCCCCCCCCCCCCAATTCAAAACTTGGTCACAGCCTCTGTTCCCCTTAAGCTGGGTTTGAGCCAGCTCAGTTTTTTTAGCCTCTGTCAGCTGGAGATCGGTTGCAGCTCTCCTGGAGAAAATGGCTGCTTTGGAAGGAGGACTCTAGGGCACTAGGCCCCCACTGAAGTCCCTCCCCAAACTCCACCCCCAAAATCCCGGAGCTGGCCACCCTAGCCATCGGTCACCAGACACCAGGTTGGAGGACCCATATGACGAACAGCCGTGGCTACGTCGACAAGAAACTGAATGAAAATGTATGGTGGGGAGGGGGAGAAATGGGGAAATTAAAACTCCCTAAAACCTACACTGTACTGATACGCGACAGTTACCATGGACTGACTTAATTATCAATTGCTTTTAATTACTGCATAATGCTGGATATGGCTTTTATATGTTTTTACGGTTCTAGAATGCTGTACATCGCCTAGGGCCCCACGGCCGTGGGGATCGGGCGATCAATAAATATAATGAAATAAATAAATAAATAATAATTAAAAAATTGAGCACAAGATTTATTTATTTATTATTTATTTATTTTATTTCATTTATATCCCGCCCTCTCCGCAGGCGGGCTCAGGGCGGCTTACAACACGAGGTGTAATACAGCACCACAGTTAAAACAATTAAGGCACACAGGCCCTGCGGAACTGCAACAGGTCCCGCAGGGCCCTGATCTCCTCCGGGAGCTCATTCCACCAGATAGGAGAGGCCACCGAAAAGGATCTGGCCCTTGTGGCAACAAGCCTGGCCTCTTTAGGGCCCGGGGTCACTAGGCGGTGTTGTGACCAATGTTCCCTCTAAGCTGTGGAGTCTTGTGTGCAAAAACTCAACGTTGTGAGCTACTGGCATTAAAGTTGTGAGCAAGCGATTTGGCTACTGCATAAATTACTTTGCTCCGGAGCCATCCTTCCTGAGCTAAGACAAAAATGTGTGAGCTGGAGGCTAAAAAACTGTGAGCTAGCTCACACTAACTCAGCTTAGAGGGAACACTGGTTGTGACCCCGACCGAAGTGCTCTTTGGGGCCTGTATGGGGAAAGGCGGTCCCTCAGGTATGCCGGACCCTGGCCATGTAGGGCTTTAAAGGTAAGCACCAGCACTTTGAAGCGAATCCGGAATGCTATAGGCAGTCAGTGCGGCGCTTTGTGTCAAATCTCTCTGTAGCAGTGGAAAACAGAAAGTCCAGCAGCACCTCAAAGACTATAACCAAACTGGTGGCAGAGCTTTTGTGAGCCAGTGAAGTCACTTCTGAAGACGTGAGCCGTGACTCACGAAAGCTCCTCCCCTGCCACGTATTTTGTTAGTCTTTAAGGTGCCACTGGACTCTCGCTCTTTTCTATTACTTAAGCACAGAATGATAAAAAAGGAAAATCCGCCCCCCGCCCCCCCGCACTGTATGCCCAAACGATCTTGCATTTCGCTGGGGGGAGGGCCGGTTCAACTTACAATTGCTCTACTTCGGCAGGCAGGCAGTCGTCTTGCGTCATCTTCAGAGATGTTCCTGAGTTCCCCCGCTGTTGCCAGACGGAGAATACCTACAACAGAGAATTAAATTCAAATTACGCAATTTAGTATTTGCACTTAATAACTTTTAATGGGATTCTGAGGTGGCATTTGATCAGGAGAGGTGAATCACCATGACTGTCACCGGGGCAGGATTCTCGGGGTGCCGGTTATTACAGTTTTTAATTAAAAACTCTCTCCAAGAAGGGCCTTTAAGAATACTGACAATCTCCTTCCCGAACAGGGCCAGATGCCGGCTCTAATAATAAATCCCAATACTAGAGGCGGATAGGAGAGAGACACACAAAAAGCACTTTGAAAGCATGGGTTTATTTAATAATGACAAAAAATGACCCACTTTTCAATTCGGTATTCATGCAATTAAGCTCCCTCTACTCATAATCAACAGCACTTGTATAATTCCTCTGCAGAACAGCAAATCCCGGCAGGGTTTCTACTTGTGGAAATTAGTTATTTTCTCGAGTAGTGGCTCCATGTTGATTTTCCTGTGCCACCAATCACCATTTGAACACATAAAGCCAATTTACACTGAATGGAACCATCGAGGTCAGTATTGTCTATACAGACCGGCAGCAGCTCCCCCGAGTCCCAGGCAGGGAGGTCTTTGCCATCACCTCCTGCCCGGTCCTTTTAACAGGAGATGCCGGGGACTGAATCTGGGACCTTCTGCATGCCAAGCAGATGCTCTACCCCTGAGCCACGGCCCCTCTTTACAGCTCTCCAGGGTCTTAGGAGGAGGTCTTTCCCATCACCTCCTGCCTGGTCCTTTTAACTGGAGATGCCGGGGACTGAACCTGGGACCTTCTGCATGCCAAGCAGATGCTCTTCCACTGAGCCACAGCCCCTCTTACAGCTCTCCAGGGTCTCGGGCAGAGAGATCTTTCCCATCACCTACTGCCTGGTCCTTTTAACTGGAGATGCCGGGGACTGAACCTGGGACCTTCTGCATGCCAAGCGGATGTTCTTCCACTGAGCCACAGCCCCTCTTTACAGCTCTCCAGGGTCTCAGGTGGAGGTCTTTCCCATCACCTACTGTCAGGTCCTTTTTAACTGGAGATGCCGGGGACTGAACCTGGGACCTTCTGCATGCCAAGCAGATGCTCTGCCACTGAGCCACAGCCCCCTCTTTACATCTCTCCAGGGTCTCAGGCGGAGGTCTTTCCCATCACCTACTGTCAGGTCCTTTTTAACTGGAGATGCCGGGGATTGAACTTGGGACCTTGTACATGCCGAGCAGCAGTGTTCCCTCTAAGCTGAGTTAGTGTCAGCTAGCTCACAATTTTTTAGCCTCCAGCTCACACACTTTTGCCTTGGCTCAGGAAGGAGGGCTCCAGAGCTAACTGATTTATGCAGTAGCCAAATCACTGGCTCACAACTTTAAAGCCAGTAACTCACAGAGCAGAATTTTTGCTCACAAGACCCCACAGCTTAGAGGGAACATTGCCGAGCAGAGGTTCTACCACTGAGCTCCATGCCAAATAAAGAGACATCTAAAGACATGGAGCTGCCTTACACTGAATTAGACCCTTGGTCCATCAAGGTCAGTATTGTCTACTCTGACAGGCAGTGGCTCTCCGGGTCTCAGGCAGAGAAAGGTCTTTCCCATCACCTGCTTCCTGGTCCTTTACACCAAAGACACTGGGGGCTGAACCTGGGACCTTCTGCATGCCGAGCAGAGGCTCTTTCTCTGAGCCACGGCCCCTCCTTTCCACCATATACGGCTGCATTTGTCAACAGCGGTAACCTTCCAACACAGGAGTCTCAGCTGAAGGTCTGGGAGGCAACCAATTTCCCATTCCTGGCCATCGAGTCGCACCAGGAAATGTACCATGCATGGGATAGAACAGGTAGAGAAAGAAGTACGTTTCTCCCTCTCTCACAATACAAGAACTCGTGGACACTTTCCCTGTGAAGAAAGGTTAAAGCGCTTGGGGCTCTTTAGCTTGGAGAGACGACGGTTGAGGGGTGACATGATCGAGGTTTATAAGATTATGCGTGGGATAGAGCGGGTAGAGGAAGGCAAACAAACCCACCTCATTCCGAGAAAGACCGCTTGTTTACATTACCTGGGAGTAGAACGCTTTGTAAAGTTTCGATTTGGGGAACAGGGCGAACAGCAGGGAGTTGCTTGGAGTCTGCAGCTGGATCGGGAGGTGTGGGAGGAGGGAGCCCGTGTAGCCGATGAGGAGGGCTGCGACCACGCTGGTGGAGTCCTGGGGGGGGGGGCAGGAAAGGACAGAGCCTTTAATTTCAACTGTGGCAGCTGCGGGAAAGCAGGCAGCCTGGTTACAACGGCCTCCTGCCCCAAATTCCCTTGGCAATTCAAGGTCTCTATAGAAACCTATTGGCAGTCTTCATGAGCGCCTCTTTTACAAACACCTCCGACCACTTCCGAAAGACCTGCTGACCCAGAATGATAAAAGGGTGGGAACACTTTCCCTATGAAGAAAGGTCTGATAGGAACATCAGGAGAGCCCTGCTGGGTCAGACCAGTGAGGGTCCATCTAGTCCAGCATCCTGTCTCACACAGGGGCCAGCCAGTTCCTCTGGAGGGCCAGCAAACAGGGCAGAGAGGCCGAGGCCTTCCCCTGATAAGGACATCAGAAGAGCCCTGCTGGATCAGACCAGTGAGAGTCCATCTAGTCCAGCTTCCTGCTTCACAAAGTGGTCAGCCAGTTCCTCTGGAAGGCCAACCACAGGGCAGAGAGGCCGAGGCCTTCCCCTGAGAAGAAGCTCAGAAGAGCCCTGCTGGGTCAGACCAGTGAGGGTCCCTCTAGTCCAGCATCCTGTCTCACACAGGGGCCAACCAGTTCCTCTGGAGGGGCAGCAAACAGGGCAGGGAGGCCGAGGCCTTCCCCTGATAGGAACCTCAGAAGAGCCCTGCTGGGTCAGACCAGTGAGGGTCCATCTAGTCCAGCCTCCTGTCTCACACAGGGGCCAGCCAGTTCCTCTGTAGGGCCAACAACAGGGCATGGAGGCCGAGGCCTTCCCCTGATAAGAACCTCAGAAGAGCCCTGCTGGATCAGACCAGTGAGGGTCCGTCTAGTCCAGTATCCCGTCTCACACAGGGGCCAACCAGTTCCTCTGGAGGGCCAGCAACAGGGCAGAGAGGCCAAGGCCTTCCCCTGATAGGAACCTCAGAAGAGCCCTGCTGGATCAGACCAGTGAGGGTCCATCTAGTCCAGCCTCCCGTCTCACACAGCAGCCAACCAGTTCCTCTATATGGCCAACAAGAGGTCAGAGAGACTGAGGCCTTTTCCTGAGGTTGCCTCCTGGCTCTGGGATTCAGAGGTTTAGTGCCTCTGAATGTGGAGGTTCCCCTCAGTCACCGTGGCTATTAGCCATCGATAGACTTATCCTCCATGAATCTGTCTAAACCCTTTTAAAGCCGTCTATGCCCGTGGCCATCACTACATCCTCTCGCAATGAACTGAGACCTTAGACTCATGACAAGAAAGGCAAGCAAAGAATCCTGCCAATTCCACAATACCCCATTTTTCTTGGATGGAGATCAACGGAAACAGTTATGGAGGTGGGAGAGAGAAGCCGTTTACGGAGCAAGGCAGTCTGGTGTACTTATTCAGTTAGGAGACTACAAGTTCTTATCTCTTCCTATATTATTACTAGGGTACACATGTCCCCCCAACCGCACAACAATCTCCACCACCCTTTCCTCTGCTCACGCTAATTTTAGCTCTCCTTGCATCTTGGCAAGCCGGCAAAACAAATAAAAACCCTCTTTCAAGGTTTTTTTTGAGTCATGCCGGAATCCTGGGCAGCAGTTCAGAAGTCGTTGCTGGGGCCCCATAAATAGCCAGAGGTTTATGGAAGTCGGGTATCTTCAGCCAAACAATAGAAGGAAGGTCAAGGCCCACAGAGCTTGTCAAGCAAGGCGGGCGAAGGGGAGAGACGCTCAGATCGTTTTAAAGGTCGCTTTTAGAAGTTTAATTGAAATAAGTGCTTCCATTCTGCAGCGTTTTTAACCGTGCGCGTGCATAAAAGCAAGTCATGGCTCTGTCAAATGCATCTGCAGATTGTGAAGTAGGGATGATGAGAGAGAGAGAGAGAGAGAGAGAGAGAGAGAGAGAGAGAGAGAGAGATATTTCCCCCCCATGTGGGACAAATTAGTGCATCCAACTGCTTAAACGTTGAGACCTATGAAGGGATCACATAGTCCTCTGCTCTCACACATCTGGAGCATAAATTCCTTAAATGCAGTTAAGAACTCTGCTGACAATGACAGTCTTCATGGTTAATTCTAGCCAGGGGTCTTTTCGTAGAAAAAGAGCTGCAGGAGCTCATTAGCATATGAGCTAATAGGCTATTAGCATATGCCACGCCCCCTGACATCACCGGAAGTGATGTCAGAAGGGGAAGCAAAAGAGGGGGGAGGCATCTTCAAAAGCCTCCCCTTCCCTTCCTCAGCCAGCCGGCCTGCCAAGCCATGGTGGTGGGGGGTTAAAGTTTAAACCCCTTCTCTCTGGAGTCGTGCTACAGCGGTGGCACGATCTTCCCATTATATTCTATGGGGCCATAGAAACTCTAGAAAGAAGGAGCGTGGGGAGCTGGGGCCGGGGCTTGCTGCCACCACCATTTGTGCCTGCTCCTGGGCTGCCGGAGCAGCGCTCCAGCGCGCTCCAGCCCCAAACGACCTCTGGATGGGAGACCACCGAGGAAGTCCAGGAATCACTACACAGAGGCAGGCAGTGGCAAACCACCTCTGAACATCTGATGTGACCTGGATAGCCCAGGCTAGCCAGATCTTGTCAGATTTCAGAAGCTAAGCAGGGTCGGCTCTGGTTAGTATTTGGATGGGAGACTGGCTAGGAAGTCCGTGGTTGCTAAAGATGGCAAAGAGATGGAGGGAGGGAGGCTCTCCCACCACCACCCATCAAGCCCCCGCCACCCCACCCCCACGGAACCCTTTACTTACTGCTTCGGCAGGGATTCGGGGGACCCAGCGGTGGCACTCTCCGGGCGTCCCCCGGCCGCAGCGCTTTCGGCACCGGGGAGCTAGGGGCGGGGCTTGCCGCTGCCACCATTTGTGTGGGCTACTGGGCTGCCAGAGCAGTGCTCCAGCCCCAAAAGACCCCTGCTTCTAGTCAAGATCCCCAGTTGCCCAGGATTTTGATCCAAGGCTCTGGTTAATTGAGGAATGGGTCAAAGACCTGCTCCCAGCATCTTCTGCAATGAAGCAAGGTAGACCGTGGGGCAGGGGTCTCCAACACGGTGCCGAGGGGGCACCCCTGCCAATACTTTTCCTGGTGCCCACAGAGCGTTTTAATCAAGTGGGTGGGGCCAGGTGAGCTTCTGCCGAAGGAAGTAACAAGGCCTTCTTCGTAATGGTGCTGAGGGGGTATATCGAGGCACACCTCTCTTTTTGCAACTTCAGGAAGGAATCCCTTGGAGATGGCTCCAAGACAATAAGCTGCCAGGTTTTTGCTCCAGAGAACAACGTTTATTGCATTTTATCACAATACGATTCAGTACCTACTTAATCCACATTTTTGAGATAGACGGGGCAGCCGTGGCGAACACAGAGCTCTGGGGACACCCTGCTTCCCCCCCCCCTGAACTTTTGCCTGAGACAGAAAAAAAAGAGATGATCGCACACACTAAATAATTCACTTTCAATCCACTTCTAATGCACTTCCCAAGTGGACCTCGCCAGTTCACACCGTAAAACCCAGTTGGAAAGTGCACTAAAGTGGACTGAAAGTGGATTATTTAGTGCATGCGATCACAGCCGTCGTCCTGCTGTTGTTGAGCTCTTCTGACAAGCAAGATGAAGAGGAGGAGGAGGAGGAGAGATTGGATTTATACCCCGCCCTTCACTACCCAAAGGTGTCTCAGAGCGGCTTACAGACTCCTTTCCCTTCCCCTCCCCACATCAGACACCCTGTGAGGTAGAAGAAGAAGAAGAAGAGATTGGATTTATACCCCACCCTTCACTACCCAAAGGTGTCTCAGAGCGGCTTACAAACTCATTTCCCTCCCCCTCCCCACAACAGACACCCTTAGGGGTCATTTCCTGCAGGAGCGCACAGGAGCGGAGCTCCGGCAGTAAAGAGCCCAGGGAGCGGGCACATGCAACAAGCCCCGCCCCCTGCTCCCAGCAGCCCTCAGTCAGAGCAAGAAGCAGCCAAGTAAGTTGCAGAGCGCCCCCCCACCCCCGGGGCCCCGGCCCAAAACACTCCAGTGGCACCTTTAAGACCAAGTTTTATTCAGGTACAAGCTCTCCCTCCTCTGCCAGGACAGATCTGCACGTTCCCCTCCCCCCCAATAGCTAGCAATCCAAAACAGTCCAGTGGAGCCTGAGCGGAGGGTGTTGCCTTCTGACACACTTCTGGTGATGTCAGGGGGCGTGGCATATGCAAATGTTATGCTAATTAGTTATGCTGATGAGCTCCTGCACACCTCTTTTTCTACGAAATGACCCCTGGACACCCTGTGAGGTAGCTGGGGCTGAGAGAGCTCTGACAGAAATGGCTCTTTTTTCAAGAACAGCTCTTATCAGAACTACAGCTTGCCCAAGGTCATCCAGCTGCTGAGAGTGGAAGAGTGGGGAATCAAACCCAGTCCTCCCAGATTAGATCCCGCGCACTCAACCACTGCACCAAAGGTGGCCAGAGGAACACTTACTCCGTCGTAGAACCTGATGGAGGTCATGTGCGTCTTCGAAATGGCGATGCTTCCGTAGTGAGGGTGGCAGAACAGGAGGCCGTCAGAGAAGAAGTGGAGTTTGCCTGGAATGCAAAGGGAAAGGAAAAGAAGCCATCAGATGCTGGATGATGTATTTGACAGCACAGATGGACTGAATGTGCTCGGAAGCAACACAGCAAAAAAACCCCACAGCTGAACACGGTCGTGACACAAGGACCGCGCACAGGATCCGTCTCAGAAGACAAAGAAGAGATTGGATTTATACCCCACCCTTCACTACCCAAAGGGGTCTCAGAGTAGCTTACAAACTCCTTCCCCTCCCCACAACAGACACCCTGTGAAGTCGATGGGGCTGAGAGAGCTCTGACAGAAACTGCTCTTGAGAGAACAGCTGTGAGAGAACTTGTGACTGAAGGAGAAGAGATTGGATTTATACCCCACCCTTCACTACCCGAAGGAGTAGTCAAGCCAGGGCTTGACAGGTAAAGCTGCATCTGCTCGGCTTACAGAGTTCTACAAGATTTCACAGTACAACACAGTTCGGGCGTCTCAAAAGAGCATTCAGGAAACCCCCTGTCATGATCTGGGCTGTGCCACCAGAGGCCTACTAGGCCCAGGGAGCCTGGCTAGCAGTAGGTGAGGCTGGGCCTACAACTCCCAGAAGCCCCTGAGAGGTTTTGGAGCCAAAATGGACCAATAGGGAAGAAGAGGGCTGGGGAACAAGAGGGCTGGTGCCAGAGCAGAAGCTGTTCTTTCTTCCCAGAGGGCAGAGCCAGAAGGAAGGCTGCTGCAGGGGAGAGACCCTCATCCTGAGGGAAGGGTGAGTAGTCTGAGGCGACTGCAGATAGTGAGCTAGGGACAGTATATATTTAGACGCGTTAGGGCATTCGATTTCCTTTCTTTTCACCCACTTACTGTTATTATTCTGCACCTTGTCGTTTGACCGCCTATAAAATAAACTATTTTCATTGTTCACTCTGCCTGGTCCTCACGCCTGTTATTCGGCCAAAAGGGAGGTCTGAAGGTCTTGGGAGGGTGCTCTGGGCCTTCTCAAGGGAGCCTGGAACCAGAGTGGTGGCAGCGTCAGGTGACACCCCACCTGAGCCATGACACACACACCCCTCAAAACCCAGGTTCCCTACAGACACTGGGACCCCCAGGTGTCAAAATCGAGACACGGCAAAGGAAATGCAGCCAGTTGGGAAACAATTATTCTTTCAGGGCTGCCCGTCGATTCTGTTCTTGAAAAGAGCGAATATCCTGTGAAGAACTGTATTTCTCACAGCTACGGTGCCACCCCGCTTTTAGCTTTTTAAAGAAAGAAAAATCCCACACATATATGCAGTTCCAAGAAGGGTTCAGTAGACAAACGGAGTTCCTGAAAACTCCCGCAATTGCTCCAAGCGCAGAGTACCACTGAAGGACTTATCTCGAAGATGGCTTTTGGAACGAACAATCTGGGGGCAAAGCCATCCTTGCCTGTTTAGTTTGGGGTGGGGCGGAGAGAACGGCTGCTGGAACGAAAATGCCCCCTGCCGGGATAAGGCTTATAACTCTGCTCTCTGAAACTCCTCTAATATCCAAGGGATTTAAATGCAATACTTGAAATGAATGCTGGAGGATGGAAGCCATTTCAAATCAGGTCGGGTGACACACTGAAGGGGACGACATTCAACCCACGGAGCCGACACGGTGTGGCAGACAGGCACACATGGGAGACTCTGGTTACACCAGATCGGCTGCATGGCGACTCTAGAGGCACCGGGGACTGATTTGCCCACCCAGGGACATGTGACCATGCGTGGCAATGCATACGGTTGGATGGGCACCAGTCCCATCACGAGGCCTGGGGACAACCCACGAGACACCCAAGGGCCGTGCTGGTACTGCTGCCAAGGAACACGAACAAGCACGCACGAAGCTGCCTTCTATTGAATCAGGCTCTTGTTCCATCAACCTTGTTCTCCAGGGTCTCGGGCAGAGGTCTTTTGCATCACCTCCTACCTGGTCCTTCTCACTGGAGATGCCGGGGATTGATCCTGGGATCTTCTGCATGCCAGAGAGATGCTCTGGGATGCTCAGACCATAGCCCCTCCCAGTGACAAATCCTCCTGAAGATCTGAAGCTGCCTTCTACTGAGTTGGACCATCAGTCCATCAAGATCCATTGTCTACTCGGACTGGCAGCGGTTCTCCAGGGTCTCAGGCAGAGGTCTATCATATCACCTTCTACTAGATACCTTTTAGCTCGAGATGTCAGGGACTGAACCTGGGACCTTCTGCATGCCCCAGGGATGCCAGGCTCGCCGCGACCAGGGCCAGGGCCTTTTCAGTAGCGGCTCCTCACCGGCGGAATAAGCTCCCGGAGGAGATCAGGGCCCCACGGGACCTTGTACAGTTCCGCAGGGCCTGTAAGACGGAGCTCTTCCACCACGCCTTTGACTAGGAGCCGCCCACCACGACCACAATATCTGTGGTCAGTGGACTGGCCCTGTACGGAGATCAGACCAAAATGCCGTGGAAGACCGGAAGACCACTACGTCAGGATTTAGTATGTCATCTTTAGTACGCCACCTAGATTTACTGATGGATAATCATTGCGCGCATTTTAAATGTTATTGTATGATTGTTTTAGTTCCTTTAAATGTTTTATTTAACCGGCCATAGGTAAAGGTAAAGGTTCCCTTGCTCGAAAGCCAGTCGAATCCGACTCTAGGGTTGCGGTGCTCATCTCCGTTTCAAAGCCGAAGAGCCAGCACTGTCCGAAGATGTTTCCGTGGTCATGTGGCCGGCATGACTAAACACCAAGGTGCACGAATGCTGTTACCTTCCCACCGAAGTGGTACCTATTTATCTACTTGCAATTTCTTGCTTTCGAACTGCTAGGTTGGCAGGAGCTGGAACTAGAGACGGGAGCTCACTCCGTCATGCAGCACTCGGGTCTCGAACTGCCGAACTACCGACCTTCCACAGCCTGCAGTTCAGCGTCTTAACCACTTGAGCCACCGTAGCTCCTTAACCGGCCTTACTGTGCCGCTAATGTTAGCCGCCCCGAGCGCATCCGTGGGGAGGGCGGGATATAAATATAATAGATAAATAGTAAATAAATACATGCTAATAAGATGCTCTTCCACTGAGCCACGGGGGCCCCCCTGCTCCCAAGAAATGCCTGCTTTTTCCACCTGTGGAGGACATGTTTGAGGGCCCAGTACTAATGCCAGGCCATGGTTGAGAACATATCAGATAGTTTTAATCTAGCTTTGCTGTGGTCTCCATTGTTTGCTTGTTACGTTATGCTGCTGAGCTTACAAAAACGCTGCCAGTTATAACCCTGAACACGGTAAAAACTGCAGCTTGCCTTGCTTTTGCTGGACACTGGAGGGAAAAGTACATGCCCACAGGTAGGGGAAAGATTAGGGGGAAAGCACGTAGATTTATAGTTTTTAATTAGAGATTCTGCAACACGGCAGTTTCAGCATGTACCTTGGTTGGATCAGCTCCGAAATAAGCTGTTTTCATAAACTCACCGTGCGAGCATTGTATTTCAAATGTTTCAAAATCAGTTCCCTCTGTTCTTCCGGCTGGGATAGGGACTAATCGACTACTTTAGAAGTTGAATATGTTTAATTTAAAAAAGGCAATTTCACCAGCAGGACAACAAAGGTAAAGGGCATGAAAAGGCACTACGTAAGTAACAGCTGGGTGACAAAGGACCGCTTTCAGCGCAACCATGACCGGCACGATTCAGGCCAACTTTGTGCTTCAGCAACAGGCCATCAGGACAGATCCCCTGCCAGACAGAATGTCATGGGCATGGATGAGGATGCGCTGACAGAGCCTGCAGAAACCACAGCTGGCCCCTCTGAAGCAGCAGAGGAGGGTGGCTGGCATAAGAACATAAGAGAAGCCAATGTTGGATCGGGCCAATGGCCCATCTAGTCCAACACTCTGTCAGACAGTGGCCAAAAAGACCAGGTGGCCAAAAATACTGGCAAGTGCCTGCAACAGCAGTCTTCACACCTGGCCCAGAGAAGAAGGAAGAACTGCAAGCTGAAAGTCCTCCTGACTCACCCCCACATGTGACTCGTTTAAGGGAGCGACTGCGGCAAAACTTAGCAACCAGGCGAAGAGAGGCCAGGCTACAGGGGAGACGCTCAGCTAGCCCAGAGTTCTAACAGGAGCCTGGCCGATCGTGCAGCTGGCTAACTGGTGGCAGTATTTAACTCCACACTCTGGGCAGTACCCTTCGTGGAAGCAACAAGTCAGCTTCGTGCTGCTAGCATCCACTCCGGCTCGGCTCTCGCACCTAGACCTTCGGACCCCCTGGCTTTGGACTGGGCTCTGTGTTCCTGGCTCCTGACCCTGGCTTGGCTTTTGGGACTTTGCACTGCCTTCTTGGATCCTGACCTTGGCCTGTTCTGGACTCCCTTTGACTGGCACCCCAGCCCGTGACACAGCACTTGCAAAAAGCTGCTTTTGAGAAAAAAAAATCAACCAGGCAGAGGGTTCAAGAACTAAGACACAAGCCTAAGGATTCTCTGGGTACATTAACTGTGGTGGCGGAAAGTTCCACCAAGTCACAGTAGGGATTTCAAGGAAAGAGACATTCAGAGGTGGTTGGCCACTGTCTCTTCTGCATAGTGATCTAGTCTCCTTGGTGGTCTCCCATCCAAGTACCAACCAGGGCCGACCCTGCTTAGCTTCTGAAATCGGATGAGATCAAGCTAGCCTGGGCCACCCAGGTCAGGGCAGAGATAAGCAAAGGTGGTTTGCCCTTGCCTGCCTCTCCGTAGCAACCCTGAACTTCCTCAGCGGTCTCCCATGCAAGAACTAAACAGGGCCGATCCCGCTTAGCTTCCCAGATGTGATGTGATGTGACTGGGCTAGCCCGGGCCGCCCGAGTCACGACAATAATTAAGTACCATCAAGTCACAACAGACGTAAGGTAATCCTGATGGGTTTTCAAGGCAAGAGATTAACAGGGATGGTTTGCCATTGCCTGCCTCTGCATGGCAACCCTGGACTTCCTTGGTGGTCTCCCATCCGAATACTAACCAGGGCCGACCCTGCTTATCTTCTGAGATCTGATGAGATCGGGCTAGCCTGGGCCATCCAACTCAAGGCCAGAGATTAACAGGGGTGGTTTGCCATTGCCTTCCTCTGCGTAGCAACCCTGGACTTCCTTGGAGGTCTCCCATCCAAGTACTGACCATGGATGACCCTACTTAGCTTCTGAGATCCTATGAGATTTGGCTAGCCCGGGCCTTCCAGGTCAAGGCAAGAGATTAACGGGGGTGGTTTGTCATTGCCTTCCTCTGCATAGCAACCCTGGACTTCCTTGGTGGTCTCCCATCCGAGTACTGACCATGGATGACCCTGCTTAGCTTCTGAGATCTGATGAGATCGGGCTAGCCCGTGCCTTCCAGGTCAAGGTAAGAGATTAACGGGGGTGGTTTGTCATTGCCTTCCTCTGCATAGCAACCCTGGACTTCCTTGGTGGTCTCCCATCCAAGTACTGACCATGGATGACCCTACTTAGCTTCTGAGATCTGATGAGATTGGGCTAGCCCGGGCTATCCAGGTCAAGACCAGAGATTAACAGTGGTGGTTTGCCATTGCCTGCCTCTGAATAGCAACCCTAGACTTCCTTGGTGGTCTCCTATCCAAGTACTGACCATGGATGACCCTACTTAGCTTCTGAGATCCGATGAGATCGGGATACCCTGGGCCATCTAGGTCAAGGCCAGAGATTAACAGGGGTGGTTTGCCATTGCCTTCCTCTGCATAGCAACCCTCGACTTCCTTGGTGGTCTCCCATCCAAACACTAACCAGGGCCGACCCTGCTTAGCTTCTGAGATCTGATGAGATCGGGCTCACCTGGGCCATCCAGGTCGGGGCAAGAGAGGAACAGAGGGGACTTGCCATTGCCTGCCTCTGCGTAGCAACCCTGGACTTCCTTAGTGGTCTCCCATCCAAGTACTGACTGGGGTGACCCTGCTTAGCTTCTGAGATCTGATGAGATTGGGCTAGCCCATTAACCCGTATGGGGTTTCCATGGGGGGAGGGGGAGAGATGCTGGCCAGTATACTAGAGGCAAAACCCCCCAAATTACTTGGTATTTAACAGCATTCTAGAGTTCCAGACACCTTCTTTGTGCTACAAGAACAAGCAGAGAGAACCAAAGCGGAACAAGATCTCCTTTTTACGTAAGGGCTTAAGAAAGGGCACTGCACGGCCCCGGCATCCTAAGACCTTTGCAGCATCCGACGGGTGACTCACCTTCCTCCGGCCTGCAGAGTGAATTGCAGGAAGAAATGTAAGCCCCGTCGCCTCCCGTCAGGAAAGTACCCAGGAACGATTCTTCCTCCTGGAGAGGGGGCAGAAATTCACGAGACTGAAACGCGACAAGACAGTTCCTGAGCCGGGCGTGTTCCTGGACTAGCCGCTACGACGAGCTTACAACTAGCCCATGGACTGACAAGAAGATTACAGAAAATGGGGCCAAATTCATCTCACGGACACTAAAACACCGTTGACCAAGTCCTGAAACTCACCGGACTGACTGGGTTCAGAGGACTGACCTAATTGTGATCGCAGGCTGACTGATACTTCAGTGAACTTTTAAATAAGTGCTAGCTCCGTCCTTTTATTAAGTGAAGCTTTGATTCCAAATTGTGTTTATTTGTGTATACTGCATGTGGGGGGGGGAGAAAGAGAAAGAGAGAGAGAGAGAGAGAGAGAGAGAGAGAGAGAGAGAGAGAGAGAGAGAGAGAGAGAGAGAGAGAGAGAGAGAGAGAGAGAGAGAGAGAGAGAGAGAGAGAGAGAGAGAGAGAGAGAGAGAGAGAGAGAGAGAGAGAGAGAGAGAGAGAGAGAGAGAGAGAGAGAGAGAGAGAGAGAGAGAGAGAGAGAGAGAGAGAGAGAGAGAGAGAGAGAGAGAGAGAGAGAGAGAGAGAGAGAGAGAGAGAGAGAGAGAGAGAGAGAGAGAGAGAGAGAGAGAGAGAGAGAGAGAGAGAGAGAGAGAGAGAGAGAGAGAGAGAGAGAGAGAGAGAGAGAGAGAGAGAGAGAGAGAGAGAGAGAGAGAGAGAGAGAGAGAAAGAAAGAAAGAAAGAAAGATAGATAGATTTGGTGAGTTCTGCCGCATCTCTGGGGGACTCGTGATCCTTTTGGCTGAAGATGCTGGGGATTGAACCTGGGACCTTCTGCGTGCCAAGCAGATGCTCTTCCACTCAGCCACAGCCCCTCACAAGAAGCCGCCTTACACTGAATCAGAGCCTCGGCCCATCAAAGTCAGGATGGTTTACTCAGACTGGCAGCAGTTCTCTTGGGTCTCGGGGCTGAGGGCTTTCTTTCACATCACCTGCTACCCGATCCATTTTAACTGGAGATGCTGGGGATTGAACCTGGGACCTTCTGCATGCCAAGCAGAGGCTCTGCCCCTGAGCTGCAGCCCCTCTTCATGGGCCTCCAGGGTCTTGGGCTTTCTTTCAAATCACCTGCTCCCAATCCCTCTTAACTGGAGATGTCAGGAATTGAACCTGGGACCTTCTGCCTGCCAAGCAGATTCTTCGCCACTGAGCTACAGCCCCGCCTCTTCAACTACACTCTAGGAAGAAAGACTCCAGCACAGTGGAAGCCGCCTCCCTGTGGGCCTGCAGGAGCTGTTCTAAGAGGCCCCTCAACAATCAGGCTTCCTTTGTGCAACAGCAGGCGGCCCCTGGCCATTCAGAGCTGCATTTGCATTTCAAAAGCCGCTTGGGATGCAGCATTAGATAGGCAACTACTGAGAAGCCTTTGAACACAGACACACACACAGCCATGGCATGTCTCTGGTCAATCATGGCTATAATTTATTTGAATTGCTATTGCCACCGAGGGCTCCTGAGAACTTGCAAGCCATGTTTCTGCTTTTGGAATTATGTGAGTCGTGCTGCATTCCCTACGCAGCTCACAGTCTTACCTATGAGCTGCAACTCAGGTGGGGAGGGGAGAAGAGAATGATACTGTAACGCCTCTGTATAGATCTATGGCAGTGATGGCGAACCTTTTAGACACCGAGCGCCCAAACTGCGACCCAAAACCCACTTAATTATCGCAAAGTGCCACCACGGCAATTTAACCTGAATACGGAGGTTTTACTTTAGAAAAAACTCCTACATTCACTTAAGATGATCCAAACAAAGTAAGGAAAGCAATCCCAAATGCTTTCATTGACTTAAAATTATTTGGCAGAGAATTCGACACTTTAATGATGGTCTGGGCCTGGCTGGGGCGATGGCACGCGTGCCCACAGAGAGGGCTCTGAGTGCCACCTCTGGCCCCCGTGCCATAGGTTCGCCACCACTGATCTATGGGATGGCCTTGTTTGGAATACTGTGACCAGTTCCGGTCACCTGTCTCCAAAAGGCCATTGCAGAGCTAAAAAAAGCACAGAGGAGGATAACCAAGGCCGATTCCGTTCTAATTCTTCGACCCCCTTCCCCCCCCCCCGGGTCTAATTGGCCCGGTTCTATGCACGCGTTTCCGCATTACGGAAATCTGACCCGGGTTTTGCCTGGGTGTTCATTTCCACGTGTCGCCCGAATCTAGAGCCCCCTCCCCTCTCTTCTCCCTCCTTTTTTTTAAAATGGAGGCACGGTTGCGTTGTAACGCACCGCCCACTGAAACACTAATCGATCCCTTTAATTTTTGACCCTCGATGTCCGCGAAAAGCATCCATTGATGCAGCCGGGAAGTGGGGGGGGGGGCGGGGGATGGGAAGTCAGTATACGAACATGAAAAAGAATGCTTAAACCTTTACACACATGGCGAATGGCCAAGCAGAAATGAGAAAACAGCATACGGACATGTAAAAGGACATTTAAACGCCGGTCGACGATGGCCAGTTGCTGCGTCCAGTAAACGATGGGCTATTATCGCATTGCAATGCAACCCTAGAGGGGGAAAAGCACCCACGCACCAAGGAGGGGGGGGAGGGATGCAGCCAGGAAGTGGGGGAGGGGGCAGATGGGAAGTCAGTATACGAACATGAAAAAGAATGCTTAAACCTTTACACATATGGCGAATGGCCAAACAGAAATGAGAAAACAGCATACGGACATGTAAAAGGACATTCAAATGCCGGTCGACGATGGCCCGTTGTTGCATTGCAACGCAACGCGGGGAGGGGACGCCATTAGATTTGAGTCAATTGCTGACCCGGACCAACATGTGGGGAACTGATCAATTTCCACAACGGGGTGTGTGTGTGTGACACCGGAGCAAGTGATTGTGCGGAATCGGCCCAAGAGAATTAGGGGGTTGGGGCACCTTTACTGTGAGGAAAGGCTGAAGGGTCCCCGGGACTTTTCAGGTTAGGAGAGGGATGACCGAGGGGGACATGACAGAGGAGTGGAGAGAGCTGACAAAGGGAAATGCTTCTCCCTCTCCCCAAATAGTAGAACTCGAGGGCATCCGTTGGAAGCCGATGGGCAGTAGGTTCGGGACCAACAAAAGGAAATACTACTTTACAATAGAGACCGATTCAAATGCGGGATACTCTGTCTGAGGATGTAGTGATGGCCACAGGCATAGACAGCTTTAAAAGGGGATTAGACTGATTCATGGAGGAGAGGTCTATCAGTAGCTACTAGCCATGGTGACTGAGGGGAACCTCCCCATTCAGAGGCACTAAGCTTCTGAATCCCAGAGCCAGGAGGCAACATCAGGGGAAGGCCTCGGCCTCTCTACCCTGTTGTTGGCCCTCCACAGGAACCAGTTGGCCACTTGTGTGAGACAGGATGCTGGACTAGATGGATCACCAGCAATGTTCCCTCTAAGCTGTGGAGTCTTGCGAGCAAAACTTCTACTTTGTGAGCTGCTGGCATTAAAGTTGTGAGCGAACAATTTGCCTACTGCATAAATTAGTTGGCTCTGGAGCCGTCCTCCCTGAGCTAAGACAAAGATGTGTGAACCAGAGGCTAAAACACTATGAGCTAGCTTGCACTAACTCAGCTTAGAGGGAACACTGATCACCAGTTGAATTCAGAAGGGTTCTTCTGGTGTTCTTATCAGGGGAAGGCCTCGGCCTCTGTGCCCTGTTGTTGGCCCTCCAGAGGAACTGGTTGGCCACTGTGCGCGAAGGACTAGAAGGACTACTCGTCTGACCCAGCAAAGATTCTTCTTATGTTCTTAATATCCAGATAGAAGCAGACATTACTGCATCGTTTCATATCCTTTGGAGGTGCAGCAACATCTGTTCTTGGGCCGTATGAAACCTAGAAACGGGGAACGCGGCCAAGCCGAGTTTCATTAAAGACAGAAAGAGAGCTCTTGCGTACCTTAGCTACTTGTTGCGCCTTCTCTGACAGCTTCACTTCATTGTCTTCCACCTGTAATCAAAATTCACACATCAACGTGATCACAAGTGAAGTTGCCTTATACAGAGTCAGACCAACAGCCCATCAAAGTCGGTATTATCTGCTGTAACTGACAGTGTCTCTCCAGGGTCTCGGGCCAAGGTCTTTCCCATCACCTCCTGCCTGGTCCTTTTAACTGGAGATGCCGGGGACTAAACCCGGGACCTTCTGCCTGCCAAGCGGATGCTCTGCCACTGAGGCTGAGGTCTTTCCCATCATCTCCTGCCTGGTCCTTTTTAACTGGAGATGCTGGGGATTGAACCTGGGACCTTCTGCATGCCAAGCAGAGGCTCTCCCACTGAGCCACAGCCCCTCTTTGCAGCTCTCCAGGGTCTCAGGCTGAGGCCTTTCCCATCACCTCCTGCCTGGTCCTTTTTAACTGGAGATGCTGGGGATTGAACCTGGGACCTTCTGCATGCCAAGCAGAGGCTCTCCCACTGAGCCACAGCCCCTCTTTGCAGCTCTCCAGGGTCTCAGGCTGAGGCCTTTCCCATCACCTCCTGCCTGGTCCTTTTTAACTGGAGATGCTGGGGATTGAACCTGGGACCTTCTGCATGCCAAGCAGAGGCTCTCCCACTGAGCCACAGCCCCTCTTTGCAGCTCTCCAGGGTCTCAGGCTGAGGCCTTTCCCATCACCTCCTGCCTGGTCCTTTTTAACTGGAGATGCTGGGGATTGAACCTGGGACCTTCTGCATGCCAAGCAGAGGCTCTCCCACTGAGCCACAGCCCCTCTTTGCAGCTCTCCAGGGTCTCAGGCTGAGGCCTTTCCCATCACCTCCTGCCTGGTCCTTTTTAACTGGAGATGCTGGGGATTGAACCTGGGACCTTCTGCATGCCAAGCAGAGGCTCTCCCACTGAGCCACAGCCCCTCTTTGCAGCTCTCCAGGGTCTCAGGCTGAGGCCTTTCCCATCACCTCCTGCCTGGTCCTTTTAACTGGAGATGCCGGGGACTGAACCTGGGACCTTCCGCATGCCAGGCAGAGGCTCTACCGCTGAATTGATTAAATTAGCTTCGCTAATTAAATTAAGGCAGCTGGACGAACCAGCAAGGATCAGCGGGCAGGCAGGGCAGAATGGCCCGCCCCGGCAACGTGCAATGGAAGGGCGGGAGAGAAATTGTTTGTTGCCCCGCCGGGTGGCAGTCTCCATGCAGCCTTGCCGGCTCTTCCTGCTGCGGCCGAGCAGGAAAGGAGAGAGAGGGGGGCTTTGAGAAGCCAGCTTCGGAAATGGAAAGACCTGGGGATGCCACCCCCTCCCTCCCCTCCTGTTCGGCCGCAGCAGGAAGCAGCAGGAAGATCTAGTGAGGCCGTGGCGTCTGCCCACAGGGGTGCTGTGCACGGGGGGCGGGGGTGGGTCTGGCATCCCCGCAGGGTGGCAGCGTTGCAGATTCGGGGAGGGGGCTACACTCGCACACACGTGTTTTATATGTTGATGTATGTATATGTTTATATGTATATGTGTACGTGTGTGTGTGCGTGTACATACACACGGGGTCATTTCCTGCGGGAGCACACAGGAGCGGAGCTCCGGCAGCAAGGAGCCCAGGGGGCGGGCACATGCAACAAGCCCCACCCCCTGCTCTCAGCAGCCCTGGGCCACAAGGAGCAAGAAGCAGCCAAGTAAGTTGCAGAGCCCCCCCCCCAGGTAGCAATCCAAAACAGTCCAGCGGCACCTTTAAGGCCAAGGTTTATTTAGGTAAAAGCTCCCCCTCTGTGAGGATGGATCTGCACGTTTCCCCCCAACAGCTAACAATCCGAAACAGTCCAGTGGAGCCTGAGTGGCCTTCTGACACACTTCCGGTGATGTCAGGGGGTGTGGCATATGCAAATGAGTTATGCCAATGAGTTGTGCTAATGAGCTCCTGCACCTCTTTTTCCACAAAATGACCCCTGCATACACACAAACATATATAAAGGATTTTAAAATATGCACACAAACGTACAACTCTGGCCTTATTCCACTAGTGCACTTGTGCTTTGTAGAATTTTTTGACCCAAAGCAGGATATCCCCAGCCCAGCGGAATATCTCTCTTTCTTCTGCCTTGTTTTCTCTTCAAGAGGCCTCTACAGGGTTCCCCCCCCCCCGATTGTGACAGGATCCAAAGCAATGATCACAAGCAATGGTCCCTCTAAGCTGTGGAGTCATGTGAGCAAAAATTCTACTTGGTGAGCTGCTGGCCTTAAAGTGGTGAGCGAGCGAATGGGCTGCTGCATGAATTAGTGTGCTCTGGAGCCCCTCCTTCCGGAGCGAAAACCAAAATGTGTGAGCCGGAGGCTAAAAAACTGCAAGCTGGCTCACACTAACTCAGCTTAGAGGGAACCGTGATCACAAGAATGGTTCATTGGCGTTATGTGTTTTTGTTTTTAAAAAAATGTTTTTAAAAGGAAAAACGGGTTTTTTAAAGAGGGCCACAGGGAACGGTGCGGTACCTACCAGCCAAGAAACCGATCTGGGGATCACCGCGGTCGGGATGATGTAGCTGGATTCTGTGCTCGTACTGCCATCTGCAGGAAAAGAAAGGCAAATGCAGGATCCTGGAATTCTATCACAAAGGAATACCCCTAACAATGAACAGCTGTTCTTCCAGGGGGTCGTTTCCTGCAGGAGCGCACAGGAGCGGAGCTCCGGCAGTAAAGAGCCCAGGGGGCGGGCATATGCAACAAGCCCCACCCCCTGCTCCCAGCAGCCCTCAGTCACAGCAAGAAGCAGCCAGGTGGCTGCAGAGCCCCCCCCCCCCAGCCCCCAGGTCCACAACAGTCCACGGGCCCCTT
>NW_015169211.1:171351-195623 GCF_001447785.1 Gekko japonicus
GGACAGATCCCCCCCCCCCCCCCCCCCCAGCTAGCAACCCAAAACAGTCCAGGAGGGTGTTGCCTTCTGACACACTTCCGGTGAGGTCAGGGGGTGTGGTATATGCAAATAAGTTATGCTAATGAGTTATGCTAATGAGCTCCTGCACCTCTTTTTCTACGAAATGACCCCTGTATTCTTCGCTTCCCTACAAGAAGAGAATCAGGGCAACGCAGCCTGTTTGCCACTAACTTTAAAAGGCCAGCATTGGAGCTGATCTGCACGAGGGAAAACATGGTGTTAGCCTCTTTGTGAAACTCCAGGGGTTGGCGATTTTTGCTAATCTCCCACCCCCCCAGCCCGCCGCTGTGGACTTCCGGTTTGCCCATCGTGCTCTTCCGGAGGGTCACATGTTTCCCGGAGCTCAGTGTGCTGTGGAGGGAGGGGGAAGACACGGGAGAGTTCCGCTCCACTGGCGGAAGCAACATCTGTCCGTGGAAAACAGACTTTGGATCCAACCCCGTGTCTGGAAGACATCCAGCAGCCTGTACTGACCTCCAGACCTTCTTTTGCAGGCCGGTAGGAGCCCGGGACAGGGGAAGGTGTCCTAGAAATTAAGCACTTCAACGCGTGAATGCAGATGAAGCTGCCTTACGCTGAATTCTCTGATTGAGAATTGCTCTTGAGAGAACAGCTCTGAGAGAACTTGTGTCTGACCCAATGTCACACCAGCTGGCTGCAGGTGGAGGAGTGGGGAATCAAACCCGGTTCTCCCAGATGAGAGTCTGCGCTCCCAACCACGACACCGAGACACACAGGATTCTGACTGAGTGCTTCTTGCGTTAGGACACCAGGTAACAAATCCCAGCAGCTCACATGGAGCTAGAGAGAGATCAGCCCCCCTACAGGGAACGCAGCCATCTCCTTGTTGTTCATGGATCTGGGCCAAAGAAGACCCAGCGATCACCCAAGGCACAGTTGGGAGTGTGTCCGACCCTCCACCCCCATGATGTTAAGAACATAAGAGACGTTGGATCAGGCCAAAGGCCCATCCAGCCCAACACTCTGTATCACACAGTGGCCAGAAATACCAGTGCTATCAGGAGGTCCACCAGTGGGGCCAGGACCCACTGTTCAGACGAGTGGGGGACTCCCACAGACAGGACAAAAGCGCCCAGAGTTGATGACACGGCTGGCTTCCGAGCCAAGAAAAACGAACCTTCGTTTCGATTCAGAAAAGCGTGCGATGGCAGCAGAAGCAGAGGGACTTCTCTGGTGCGCGGCAGGAGGCTCATGCGCCCTGAGAAAGAGCTCCGCTTCCCTTCACTGTGTTTGCGATGCAGTCATAACCCTGCCGAGCCGCACTGCCCTACAAGTACCTTTTTCTTTTACAAAGATCTGCGAGGCCAGGAAAGACTCCGAGAAGATGACCGACCCGAGGCAGCCCCTTCCGCCGAGTAAGTCTGGAATGTCATATATGACCATGGTCACCTAGAAGAAGAAGAGGAGATTGGATTTATACCCCGCCCTTCACTTGGAGTCTCAGAGCCGCTTACAAACTCCTTTCCCTCCCCCTCCCCACAACAGACACCCTGTGAGGCGGGTGGGGCTGAGAGAACTCTGACACAAACTGCTCTTTTTCAAGGACAGCTCTGACAGAGCTTGTGAGTGACCCAAGGTCACATCAGCAGCTGCATGTGGAGGAGGAGTGGGGGAATCAAACCCGGCTCTCCCAGATTAGAGTCCGCGCACTTAACCACTACACCAAACTGGCTCTCACAGAGAGAAACACAGAGAAGAGACACACAGAGAGAGAAACAAAGGCACTGGCTTTATCTCCCATTTTTACCCCCAACGTTTCTGAATTCAGGAGGACGCAGAATTGGTGTGCGTGCAGGGTGGAGAACACGGACGAATTCTGCCAACAATGCTGCCATGTGTGAGTGGGCTACGAATCCCTGGGTATGTTATGCCTGCCACAGAGGCGGCACACAAACAGTCTCCGGCAAATCATTCCTACTCCAGCCTGAAAAAGTTGGAGCTGCTTCACTTGAGAGTTTTCACCATTCCTGTGGTACTCTTCACACACCCTCAGAAGACACCAGAATCGTCAGGTAGGGTGTGAAAAGAACATCTGAGGATTGTGGCGGGGGGGCAGAGATCGCAGCCTGCAAACTCATTTCTATTATATGTTCCATTGGGGTCATCTCAGAACACAAGAAGGAGAAGGAGGAGAAGGAGGAGGAGAAGAGGGAGGAAAAGGAGAAGGAGGAGAGATTGGATTTATACCCTGCCCTTCACTATCCGAAGGAGTCTCAGAGCGGCTTACAAACTCCTTTCCCCTTCCCCTCCCCACAACAGACACCCTCCTGTGAGGTAGGTGGGGCCGAGAGACCTCTTTTGAGGACTGCTCTTGAGAGGACAGCTCTGAAAGAACTTGTGACTGACTCAAGGTCACACCAGCAGCTGCAAGTGGAGGAGTGGGGGAATCAAACCCGGCTCTCCCAGATTAGAGTTCGCGCACTGAACCACTACACCAAAACTGGCCAAACAGTATAAGGAAGCTGCCTTCTAGTGAATCAGACCCTCGGTCCATCAAGGCCAGTATTGTCTATTCAGACTGGCCGTGGCTCTCCGGGGTTTCAGGCCAAAGTCTTCCACCCCACCCACTATCTGGCTCTTTCAACGGGAGATGCCGGGGATTGAACCCGGGACTTTCTGAATGCCAAGCAGAGGCCCTTCCACTGAGCCACACCCCCTCTTGTTGAAGTCCTTTGACAATCACATGAAGTGGCCTTACACGGAATCAGACCCTCGGTCCGTCAAGGTTAGTATTGTCTACTCAGACTGGCAGCCGCTCTCCAGGGTCACAGGCAGAGGCCTTTTCACTTCATCTACCGCCTGGCCCTTTCATCTTGAAAATGCCTGGGACTGAACCCGGGACCTTCTGCATGCCAAGCAGATGCTCTACCACTGAGCCACAGCCCCTCTTTACAGCTCTCCAGGGTCTCAGGCAGAGGTCTTTCACATCACCTCCTGCCAGGTCCTTTTAACTGGAGATGCCAGGGACTGAACCCGGGACCTTCTGCATGCCAAGCAGATGCTCTACCACTGAGCCACAGCCCTTGTTCGCCTCGGCCGCAGGAGACTCCAGACTAACCCAGTAGAAAAAGCTTGAAGCGCTACTCACAGTTTTCATTAAGGACGGGCTATCCTCGTTATCCAGTAGGATAATCCTAGAGGGGAGAAAGGGGAGGGGGGGTTAGAGGTATTCACTGCTCTTTGAAGCAGCCCCCGCAATCCCTCCCCCATGAACATTTTTAAACAGGGCCCATTGCCCGGGGGGTTGGGGGGTTGGGATGTCGCACAGCAAATTCACAGTGCAGAAAGAGAAGCCTTTAGGAGAACTACCAGACTGCTTTTGCATGGAGAACTTCTCTCTTTGAACCAGATTTTCCACGTACATGGAAGGTGTTCTTTGGGAGCAGGGTGGAGATGGGGACTTTCGTGGCTCAAAGGGCCACTGGAATAGACAGAAGCGGAGAGCCCGCTTCATATGTGACACGGCTGAGGAGGCATTTCCAAGAACACGCAGGCAGCACTGAACCCATGAAGCTGCCTTTATACTGAATCAGACCCTCATTCCATCAAGGTCAGGACCGTCTATTCAGACTGGCAGCGGATCTCCAGGGTCTCGGGCAGAGGTCTTTCCCATCAACTGCTGCCATGTCCTTTTTAAGTGGAGATGCCAAGGACTGAACCCGGGACCTTCTGCGGGCCAAGCAGAGGCTCTTCCACTGAGCCAGGGTCTCAGGTCAAGGTCTTCCAAATTACCTCCTGCCTGCTCCTTTTAACTGGAGATGCCAGGGATTGGACCTGGGACCTTCTGCATGCCAAGCAGAGGCTCTGCCACTGAACCACAGCCCCTCTTTACAGCTCTCCAGGGTCTCAGACGGAGGTTTTTCATGTCACCTCCTGCCTGGTCCTTTGAATTGGAGATGCCGGGGATTGAACCGGGGACCTTCTGCAGGCCAAGCAGAGGCTCTTCCACCAAGACACCCTCTTGGCTCAAAGATGGAAGCATAACCTCGCCTCCTTTCCTGGGGGTGACTTGCTGAACCCTTCTGCCAACCGCTATCCATTCACTCTGCCACCTGTCCCAAAAAGCCCGAGTTCAAGGTTTTCAACAGAAACCAGAATTTCACCCCCTCCCCTAACAGTGCTACACACCCCAAGTGCTCCAAATGGAGCTGGGGACACCCCCAGATAAATACAACACTGCTTGAATATATGTTGTCGAAGGCTTTCACGGCCGGAGTTTATTAGCTGTTGTAGATTTCCCGGGCTGTATAGCCGTGGTCTTGGCATTGTAGGGTGTGATGTTTCGCCAGCAGCTGTGACTGGCATCCTCAGAGGCAGGGGTCATTTCCTGCAGGAGCGCACAGGAGCAGAGCTCCGGCAGTAAAGATCCCAGGGGGCGGGCACATGCACCAAGCCCCGCCCCCTGCTCCCAGCAGCCCCGGGCCACAAGGAACAAGAAGCAGTCAGGTAAGTTGCAGAGCCCCCCCCCATAGATAGCAATCCAAAACAGTCCAGTGGCACCTTTAAGACCAAGTTTTATTATTCAGGTACAAGCTCTCCCTCCTCTGTGAGGACAGATCTGCGTCTCCCCCCCCAATAGCTAGCAATCCAAAACAGTCCAGTGGAGCCTGAGCGGTGGGTGTTGCCTTCTGACACACTTCTGGTGATGTCAGGGGGTGTGGCATATGCAAATGAGTTATGCTAATGAGCTCCTGCACCTCTTTTTCTACTAAATGACCCCTGCTCAGAGGTATGACACAGAAAGACGGAGGACTCTCTGTGTCAAGGTGAGAAGCAAAATGGTCGCGAAATGAGAAGCAAAATGGTACCATTTTGCTTCTCACCTTGACACAGAGAGTCCTCCATCTTTCTGTGCCATACCTCTGAGGGTGCCAGTCACCGCTGCTGGTGAAACAGCAGGTCCTACAATGCCAAGACCACGTCGGCCACACAGCCCGGAAAAATCTACAACAGCTACTGCTTGAATAGCTCAAGCTACGAACATTCCATCTTCAGACTTGGAAACTGCCCAGGCGAGCTAGCTGGAATGGAAGCAGACGTTTTTGTACTGCTGGCAAACCGCGGCATTCATGGATCTGGCTGCAGGACGGTGAACTCGAAGCCAACGGGGACCAGGGGAGTCGGAAGAAGGACCCAAGACGCTCAGCTGGCGTACAGATGCAGGGCTGAGGGGAGATGAAACCTGTTGGTGTTAAACCTCGGTTCTAGGTGGGGAGGGGGGGGGCACTGACCTTCCGTGGTTGTTCACAGCTTGAATCTGAAAATCTATTTTGGAGCTGAAGAGAAGGGAGGGGAGACAGGGAGAGAGAGACAAAATACTGAGTGAGGAAAGCATTTGTTCGGCCGACGGCTGAGCACAAACAAACAGGGTAAGAGGACATCAGAACCGCTATAAAAATCACAGGCAGAACACGAAAAATAAACGCCGCCTTTAAGGACCGCGGAGGCTCACCGACATGGACACAGTAGCAGCCATGTAAAAGGACTAAGGCAAGCCAAGCCCGGCCGCTGAGGGCACAGGCCCGCTGGAATAAAGAGGTTTTTAAATGATGCCAGCAGGGCAAAAGGCCGGGAGCTCCAGAGCCCCAAACAAGGCTCCCTCTAAGCCAGTGATGGCGAACCTTTTAGAGACCGAGTGCCCAAACGGCGACCCAAAACCCACTTATTTATCGCAAAGTGCCAACACGGCAATTTAACCTGAATACTGAGGTTTTACTTTATTAAAAACAACTCATACATTAACCTAAGATGATCCAAACAAAGTAAGGAAAGCAATCCCAAATGCTTTCATTTACTTAAAATTATTTGGCAGAGAATTCGACACTTTAATGATGGTCTGGGCCTGGCTAGGGCGATGGCATGTGTGCCTACAAAGAGGGCTCTGCCCTTCACTACCCAAAGGAGTCTCAGAGCGGCTTACAGACTCCTTTCCCTTCCCCTCCCCACAGCAGACACCCTGGGAGGTAAAAGAAGAAGAAGAGGAGATTGGATTTATACCCTGCCCTTCACTACCCAAAGGAGTCTCAGAGCGGCTTACAGACTCCTTTCCCTTCCCCTCCCCACAACAGACACCCTGTGAGGTAAAAGAAGAAGAAGAGGAGATTGGATTTATGCCCCGCCCTTCACTACCCAAAGGAGTCTCAGAGAGGCTCACAAACTCCTTTCCCTTCCCCTCCCCACAACAGACACCCTGTGAGGTGGGTGGGGCTGAGAGAACTCTTGACAGAAGCGGCTCTTTTTCAAGAACAGCTCTTGTCAGAACTATGGCTTGCCCAAGGTCATCCAGAAGGTGCAAGTGGAGGAGTGGGGAATCAAACCCGGTTCTCCCAGATTAGAGTCCGTGCACTTAACCACGTGTGTGTAATATTTGTTTGTTTTTTAAAAAAACTCTTTATTAGGATATCACAATAGGTAAATTTATAATTCATGTAACAAGTAATCTCATATCCTTTTTTCTTCCATATACCCACCCCCTTCTGACTTCCCACACTGTTCAAACTTCTCATTCCCCCTTAGGTCAACCCCTTTCCAATTCTTTAATATTATATATTTATTACAGGTACCATATCTCTTTATCTATAGATCTATATATACGTTTAAACTTAATCTAGATAGTTCTCAGTCTTAATAATTGTCTAAGCAAAATAAATTGTTTTTAACATCCCAACATTTCTCCATATAAGCTTTAAAGCCAATCTGCAAAAAAAGTCTTCTGCTTCTTGATTTTTGAGTTTTCTTGTCATTTTGTCCATTTCAACCATAAAAAGTAACTTCTTTAACCACTCCCAAATATCAGGAGCGTGTGTAATATTTGTTCATGTCTTGCGGCTGTCAAGCATCTGATGTTTATTCTATGTGGCTCTTATGTTAAGCAAGTTTGACCACCCCTGGTTTACACGCTTATCAAAGGGGCCGCGGGGATGGTGGAGAGTGCCACTAAGTCACAGCCAACGTGACAGGGCAAGACCTGTCAAAATCCCAGGGGCCACGCTGGGTGCAACTGAAGTTTCTGAACAGTCCTTGGGAGTAACCCCATATATGGCTTACGGTCAGAAAATGTCAGTATACTGTGCATTTTCTTTTAATCGCCTCATGTGCAAGTTGCAGAGACAAGTGCCTCGAATCAGGGTCCCCCAACACGGTGCCCGTGGGCGCCATGTCATCTGCCATTTCGTCCCTGGGTACACATCGAGTTTTTCAGAAACTGGGCAGAGCCTCGTAAGGCAGGATCTGGAGGACGAGTAAGCACCCAAGCCTGCGGAGTTCCATTCCCTCCCTCCTCTTTCTCCCTTTCCTTTCCCCGAGGCTTTCCTCATGTCTTTTTATTCCCCTCCAACGATCCTTTTGCAGTGGGAGGAGAAGTCCTGTGTCTGGCTCTGCCTCCTGGGGCAGCCATCTGGGGGTGGCTCTTACCACGCCCTCTCAAGCTTCCAAAAGTGCCCACAGCCTCAAAAAGGTTTGGGGACCCCAGCCGGAAGGAAGGAAGGAAGGAAGGAAGGAAGGAAGGAAGGAAGGAAGGAAGGAAGGAAGGAAGGAAGAAGGGAGGGAGGAAGGAAGGAAGGAAGGAAGGAAGGAAGGATTGGATTTACAGAGCCCTTGACTATTCAAAGGAGTCTCCTTTCCTTTCCACTCCCCACAACAGACACCCTGTGAGGTAGGTGGGGCTGCGAGAGCTCCCTTGAGAGAACAGCTCTGAGAGAACTTGTGACTGACCCAAGGTCACACCAGCAGCTGCTTGTGGAGGACTGGGGAATCAAACCCGGTTCTCCCAGATTACAGTCCGCGCTCCTAACCACTACACCAAACAGGAAGGAAGGAAGGGAGGGAGGGACGGAGAGAGGAAGTGGAGATTGGATTTACACTCTGTCCTTCACTATTCAAAGGAGCCTCCTTTCCCTTCCCCTCCCCACAACAGACACCCTGTGAGGTAGGTGGGGCTGAGAGAGCTCTCCTGAGAAATGCCCTTGAGAGAACAGCTCTGAAAGAACTTGTGACTGACCCAAGGTCACACCAGCAGCTGCACGTGGAGGAGAGGGGAATCAAACCCGGTTCTCCCAGATTACAGTCCGCACTCCTAACCACTACACCAAACTGGAAGGAAGGAAGTTAGGAAGGGAGGGAGGAGAGACTGGATTTATACTCAATTCACTACTTGAAAGAGTCTCCTTTCCCTTCCCCTCCCCACAACAGACACCCTGGGAGGTACGTGGGGCTGAGAGAACTCTTTCGAGGACTGCCCTTGAGAGACCAGCTCTGAGAGAACTTATGACTGACCCACGGTCACACCAACAGCTGCATGTGGAGGAGTGGGGTATCAAACCCAAATCTCACAGATTAGAGTCTGCGCTCCTAACCACTACACCAAACTGGAAAGTAGGAAGGATATTGTCTCAAATGTTAGGCTGGGGGACAAACCACACACTTCCAACACATGCAATGAGAAAAGCAGCTCTGGGAGCTTTGGTGTGGACAAGTACAGGTGAGAGGAGTCGTAGCATTTCCCCCCTATTTTTTGCAGCCTGGGAGGGTGTGTCACGCACATATTTAGAACCACAGAACCATGCAACCCCCCCCCCGCCCCCCAAGATTGCCAAGATTGTTCAACTGGAGATCTCCACAAACAGCTCTAGAGTTCTGCCTGGATAATGCCGAGGGTAGGGACCCGCGTATGCATTACTCATTGACACAACATGTGCGTTCGACAGATATGGAAGCCGTTCGCCCATCTTATTTAAAAAAAATGAGCAGACACATAAGCGACGTTTGACCCCATAATGCCAAACCGAGAAGAAAGGGCTTCCCTAAAGAGACGTACCGTAGCGGAGCTTTGAAGTAGGCGAGTTCAAAGACGTCGAGCATGTTGGAGAAGGTCTGCTCTGCCACGTCCTTTGCCTGCAAAGAAATGGGGGGGGGCAGGGGGGGAGAGAAGAAGAAACTCAGTCAGCGTCTCTCTCACTTCATAGCTAGGAAAAAGAGATTAACAATTCTCGGAGCCGTGAATTCAAAGGAGGTCTCGAAGACGATCCCACGCTTGTGGGAGCGGCCTTACATTGCTTCAAGGACCTCGATGTCAACATCATTATCAATGGGGGACGAGATTGGTGAATTACACGGGCTTCCAGCGAGTTTATGGGCCCAATGTTCCCCCACAGGCACTACGGTCGGGGACGCAACATCTCCTGGCGATGCCGGGTCCCAAGGAGGCCAGGCTGGCTGCTACCAGGGCCAGAGCCTTCTTGGTGGCGGCTCCTACCTAGTGGAACGAGCTCCCGGAGGAGATCCGGGCCCTGCGGGACCTTGCACACTTCCGCAGAGCCTGCAAGATGGAGCTCTTCCGCCAGGCGTTTGAGTAGGAGCCGCCACTACTGTACTACCATCATCTGGCCCTGGAAGAAAGGACGACAGCGCCAAGCGGAACAGATGGCACTGAGTGGATATAACACCATTATACGTCATCTTTATGGAAGATCTATTCGGAACATCTAGCGCACTTATTATTATTATTATTATTATCATCATCATCATCATTAATAATAATAATAATAATAAGAATGAAAATAATGTCGTAATATTGTAGAAATTGTTTTAAAATGGTTTTAAAATGTGTTTTATGCGCTGGCTTATTCTTGTTTGTGAGCCGCCCTGAGCCCGCGTTGCAGGGAGGGCGGGCTATAAATTGAATTTATAAATAAATAAAATTAAAAAATTAATAGATGGTGACTTAACAGGCCTGAGCCCTTGATGGTCTGTTATGGAAAAGATATACAGATGTGTGCTAGATGCCCACAGAAGAATACAATAACAACAGAGACTAGATCAGAGCCGTAACATCACTCGCGTCTGGTAACAAAAAACAACCACTTATTCCTTCATAGAAAAAACACAAAGGTCAATAAGAATTCACACGGCAGTCTGGCTCCAGACTCTCTCGGTCTATATCCTTCTAACAGTCTTTTTAAACTGGAGATGCTGGGGATTGAACCTGGGACCTTCTGTGTGCCAAGCAGATGCTCTTCCACTGAGCCACGGCCCCTCTTTACAGCTCTCCAGGGTCTCAGGCGGAGGTCTTTCCCATCACCTCCTGCCTAGCCCTTTTTTAACTGGAGATACCGTGGATTGAATCTGGGGCTTTCTGTGTGCCAAGCAGATGCTCTCCCACTGAGCCACGGCCCTCGAGACCTCCGCCTGAGACCCTGGGGAGCCGCTGCCAGTCTGAGTAGACACTACTGACCTTGGTGGACCAAGCGTCTGATTCAGTAGAAGGCAGCTTTGTGTGTTTGAGGGCCCCCCTTGTGTTGCTAGAGGTGTCATTGCTGATGCCAGGAGGGGACACGTAAGAGCTTGTGCAGCAGAAGCGTCTGAAATTGCTGAAGCGTCTCTGAGGGGACCATTCCTCATTCCGAGCCAGGCTTCCAGGGCAGGCGGCCGGCTGCCACTGAGCCACAGCCCCTCTTTACAGCTCTCCGGGGTCTCAGGCGGAGGTCTTTCCCATCACCTCCTGCCTGGTCCTTTTTTAACTGGAGATGCCGGGGATTGAACCTGGGACCTCCTGCATGCCAAGCCACAGCCTCTTTTGAGAACCAAAGAGTACAATTCCCTGTTAGCGCAGGTCAAATTTGTAGTTACCTTGGTGGCGCTGGAAGTTTTAGAGTAGGAATCTATGGCCGCCAGGACTGCCTCCACAACAGCCGCGTAAATTTGGGACAGCAGTTTCCTGGAAAACAAAGCAAACCGTGCTAATTAGGACCCTTGACATACATTTTTTGCTAAGAAAGATGTCTTAACTTAGAGCAGCAGCTCAAGGTTTTAAAGGCAGGGACAAGCAAGTGAGCTAGGTCCACCAGGTGCCAAAGACAGAACTCACGGGTGATGGTTTGGAACCCAGGCAAAGTTCGGAAACGGATGGGACAGCTGAACACACCAGGTCCGAGACGTGTGGTGTGGCACAGCTAAGTGAGGAGTAAGTAAAGGTAAAGGTTTCCCTTGCTTGAAAGCCAGTTGAATCCGACTCTAAGGGGCAGTATTTGTCTCCGTTCCCAAGCCGGAGAGCCAGCGCTGTCCGAAAACTTTTTCCGTGGTCATGTGGCTGGCATGACTAAACGCCAAGGCGCACTGAATGCTGTTACCTTCCCACTGAAGCGGTACCTATTTATCTACTTGCAATTTCTTGCTTTTGAACGGCTAGGTTGGCAGGAGCTGGGGCCAGAGACGGGAGCTCACTCCGTCACGGGGCACGAGGGTCTCGAACTGCTGAACTACAGACCTTCCGGTGTACAGCTTAGTTTCTTAACCACTGAGCCACTGCGACCCCTTAAGTGAGGAGTGGCCAGATTTAAATGTGGACCCAACCTTTCGGATTGAAAAGTCAAAGAAAACAAGTCATGGTAAACTTACACTTGGTCAGCTTTCTTCTCCATTTCATTATCTTTGCCTATAGGAAAGTGAGGCACTGTGGTTATTTCTTTATTCCATCATATTGCACATATATAGAACATAAGAAGAGCCCTGCTGGATAGAACCAGTAGTCCATCGAGTCCAGCATCCCGTCCCACACAGTGGCCAACCAGTTCCTCTGGAGGGCCAACAACAGGGCGGAGAGGCCGAGGCCTTCCCCTGATAAGAACATCAGAAGAGCCCTGTTGGATCAGACCACTGGTCCATTGAGTCCAGTATCCCATCTCACACAGAGGCCAATCAGTTCCTCTGGAGGTCCAACAACAGGGCGGAGAGGCCGAGGCCTTCCCCTGATAAGAACATCAGAAGAGCCCTGTTGGATCAGACCACTGGTCCATTGAGTCCAGTATCCCATACAGTGGTCAACCAGTTCCTCTGTAGGACTTATTGTATTATCCATGTGGCAGCTGAGTTTTGTCGTCTGGCAGGTGAGTTTCGCCCAAAGTTTCAAGAGTCAGCTACTGGGGAAGGAGCGTGCACCCTGGACAGCAGGAAGGAGTGAAGGAGGGAGGGCTTCTAGCTGAGAGTCAGCCGGGGCTGTTTCTATTCTTGTCTCAGTCTGGGGCCAGTGATGCATTGTATTCTTGGTGCTTGGGGGGGGGCAACAGTGGGGGGGCTTCTGGTGTCCTGGCCCCGCTGCTGGACCTCCTGATGGCACCTGGTATTTTTGGCCACTGTGTGACAGAGTGTGGACTGGTTGGGCCATTGGCCTGATCCAACATTGGCTTCTCTGATGTTTTTAAGGAGACAGGATAACCCAGCAGTGAGCTTTCATTTAATGTTAATCGCATGGTGGTGATGGGGAAGAGCTTCCACCATACAAACTGTACTCATATTTCCCCACCTCTCCCGACCGTCCCTTTCAAGCCCTGCAAAGACTGTCTTGCATTCATGAGACTCACAAAGCTAGGAGTCATTATTCCGGGGTTTAAGAGCAGGTAAGAAGCACATGGGAAAAAATCCATGTCCTTTTCACTGGCATGTTATAGGCTACGAGCCAAATCATTTGCATTGGAAACACTTCTGTTAACAATTGTGGCGCGAAAGAGAATCCAAGAGGGGGTTTTGCCACCATTTGTTCTGGCATCTGTACTAAGTAGAGTTAAGCAAACAAGAGTATGGTACACAGTATATGAATATTACACTACACAGGGATTGTTACTGTGATAAGTGTGCTAAATTAAATAATAGGTAAAGGTAAAGGTTTCCCTTGCTCGAAAGCCAGTCGAATCCGACTCTAGGGTTGCGGTGCTCATCTCCGTTTCCAAGCCGAAGAGCCAGCGCTGTCCGAAGACATTTCCGTGGTCATGTGGCCGGCATGACTAAACACCAAGGTGCACGGAACGCTGTTACCTTTCCACCGAAGTGGTCCCTATTTATCGACTTGCAATTTCTTGCTTTCGAACTGCTACGCTGGCAGGAGCTGGAACCTGAGACGGGAGCTCCCTCCGTCATGCGGCACCCGGGTCTCGAACTCCTGAACTACCGACCTTCCACAGCCTGCAGTTCAGCGTCTTAACAACTTGAGCCACCGCAGCTCCAAAACTAAATAATACAGTACTGCAAAAATCAGAAAATATATGCTGTTAAAAGTGATATGCTTTTTTTTACAAGGTTGGAATACAAAAATACCGTCCGTTTCAAATAAACAGAAGTGGTTTTTAACGAAGCAAATGATGTTAACGACGTGCTCCAGAATGTCCTGTGTCATTTCAACGTTCCTTCTTCTGAACAAGATTCTATCGGTAATTTCCAGTTTTTTGTCTCATCTGTAAGAGTAGAAATGAAGCCTGATGCTCACATATTTTTCCTTCATAGGTCAATAACAAAGCACAATGGCTAGTAGAAAATTCATTTCGGGCGAGTTACAGTCAAATGGAATGGAGTTTATATGTGCATCCGTTGAATTGATTTTAATCTGTTTTAAAATCTGTATTTTTGTATTATGTAATTTTGTATATCGTATGCACTTAGTGCCCTATGTGAGCCTCCCTGAGCCCATTCGTGGGGAGTGCGGGGTACAAATACAATAAAATAAATAAATAAATAATCTATAGAGTCTTGTTCAGAAGAAGGAATGTCGAAACGACACAGGACATTCCGGAGCACGTCGTTAACATCATTTGCTTTGTTAAAAACCACTTCCGTTTATTTGAAACTGACTGTATTTTTGCATTCCAACCTTGTAAAAAAAAGCATATCGCTTTAACTTATTTAAACAGCATATATTTTCTGATTTTTGCAGTACTGTATTATCTGTACTAAGTAGACATTTTATAGCATTGCCATCGCTTTATTTATCTCATCCGCCCCTTCCTTTCCCCAGCGTTACGGCTTCTCCTGTGTTTTTGTTTGTTACGGTGCACCGCCTAGTCTGGTTTTCTGCACCGCTGCCCCAACCCTCGAGGCTTAGGAACGAGACGGTCCAGAAGCCCAAACACACGCATACGCGATCGATCCGGCACTTACCAAGGTAAGGGGTGTGAGTAGTTCCAAAGAAATAGGTCCTTGAACAAGCCAGAGGCCCCTTTGGAGAGACGCACTGCACGACCTGGAAGCGGCAAACACAACAGAACAGGGAAGCGGACGACAGTTAGAGGAGTGAAGGCAGAGTGGCTGGAAATCACCTGTGTGCGAGACCTGTGTGAGCACCGCTTGCTGGTCATTAGGCTACAGGGACCCATGCGGTGCCAACTGGACCTTTCACCTTGGGAGAGGCAGAGTGTTGCAAACCTGAATATTTTCTCATGCTGCCGGGGATCTTGCTGTGCTTTGTATGGTCAATGAAAAAAGAAAAAAGAACTGTGACAATTTAGCGCTTGGTGCTATATTCATAAATCATAATATACAATAACAGAAAATAAGTAATATATATTGTGAATGTAGACGGTGGTCTCTTGGTGACGTATTGAAAACATGTTGAAATATTGAGAGATGGGTTCTAGTAAGGAGTATGGATAATTGCCATAGAAGTTGGTGATTTGTGTACTTGTGTATGAGTAGTAACAGGATCAGTGTGAAAAAACAGACCAGCAGGATATAATGCCTACATAGAATCCACCTGCTAAGGCATTCAGCAATTATAGCCCATTGAAGAACATAGCTGTAAGCATAGCTTTATGATGAAGTGGTGAGTGTTTTTACAATTATTTAAAATATTAACAGTTATGTATGTGGAGCGATGTAATTGTTATTAAATAACAATGAAAATGTATTATAACAGCTATTGTTGTACTTTTTAGAATCAACAGTATATTTTCAATACGTCACCAAGAGAAATGAATTGTTGAAAGACAGTTTATGTAAGGTTTCATACTATTTTTATTCTTATTCATATGATATATTTGCACACTGTTATATATAATTTTAAATGAGACTTGTATTGTTGTATTTGAGAAGGTACACATCCTTGTTCAGAAGAAGATCATTGTCGAAACGGCACACCATTCCGGAGACCACCGTCTACATTCACTATATATATTACTTATTTTCTGTTATTGTATATCATGATTTATGAATATAGTACCAAGCGCTAAATTGTCAGTTCTTTTTTTTTTTTCCATTGGTCTTATTACTGTGCCCATTCTTGTAACTATTCTGTACTTTGTATGGTGACAATATTTGGGGACGGGGGCCGTCCCATCCCAGAGCTCTGGAAAATGCCCATTTCGGCTGCATACCCTGAGACTATCATAGAACCACCAAGTTGGAAGAAGAAGAAGAGATTGGATTTCTACCACGCCCATCACTACCCAAAGGCGTCTCAGAGCGGCTTACAAACTCCTCTCCCTTCCCCTCCCCACAACAGACACCCTGCGAGGTAGGTGGGGGGCTGAGAGAGCTCTGAGAGAAACTGCTCTTTTTCAAGGACAGCTCTTATCAGAACTACGGCTCGCCCAAGGTCACCCAGCCAGGTGCAAGTGGAGGAGTGGGGAATCAAACCCGGTTCTCCCAGATTAGAGTCCGCGCACTTAACCACGACACCAAACTGGCCAGGGTCATCTAGTCCAACCCCCTGCACAAGGCAGGAAATTCACAAATATCTCCCCCTCCACACCCCCAGTGACTGCTGTTCCATGCCCAGAAGATGGGAAAAAACCCTCCAGGATCCTTAGGCCAAACTGGCCTGGAGAAAAATGGCTTCCTGACCCCAAAGTGGCGATCGGCATTTCCCTCGGCGCATCAGAAAGGGACAACAGACACAGTTATGGAGCTGCCTTCTACGGAATCAGACCCCTTGGTCCATCAAGGTCAGCACTGTCAACTCAGCCTGTCAGCGGCTCTCCGGGGTCTCTAAGGCAGAGGTCGATTCAAGCCCGGTAGCCCTTTAGACACCACCAAGATTTTTGAGACACAAGATTTCGAGAGTCAAAGCTCCCTTCATCAGAGGAGTGCGCTACTGGACTCGAATCCAGCACTCCTACTGCAGACTGACGCCGCTGCCTTTTGAAAATGAGGCAGAGGTCTTTCACACCAGCTGCTGCCCAGTCCTGCTTTAACTGGAGATGATGGAGGTTGAACCTGCAACGTTCTGCAAGCCAAGCAGATGCTCAGGCGCTGAGCCACAACTCACAGCTTGGTCCCCTCGTGGCTCAGCGGAAGAGCCTCTGCTTTGTATCCAGAAGGTCCCAGGTTCAGTCCCCGGCATCTCTGGTTAAAAGGACCAGGCAGGAGGTGACGTGAAAGACCTCTGCCTGAGACCTGGAGAGCTGTAAAGAGGGGCCGTGGCTCAGTGGCAGAGCCTCTGCTTGGCATGCAGAAGGTCCCAGGTTCAGTCCTCGGCATCTCCAGTTAAAAAGGACCAGGAAGTAGGTGATGGGAAAGACCTCCGCCTGAGACCCTGGAGAGCTGTAAAGAGGGGCTGTGGCTCAGTGGGAGAGCCTCTGCTTGGCATGCAGAAGGTCCCCAGATCAATCCCCGGCATCTCCAGTTAAAAAGGACCAGGCAGAAGGTGATGTGAAAGACCTTTGCCTGAGACCCTGGAGAGCTGTAAAGAGGGGACTGTGGCTCAGTGGAAGAGCATCTGCTTGGCATACAGAAGGTCCCAGGTTCAGTTCCCGGCATCGCCAGTTAAAAGGACCAGGTAGTAGGGGATGTGAAAGACCTCTCTGCCTGAGACCCTGGAGAGCTGCTGCCAGTCTGAGTAGTCAGTACTGAGTTTGATGGACCGGTGGTTTGGATTCAGGATAGGGCAGCTCATGCGTGTTCATAGAGAAGGAGGAGGAGGAATGATTGGATTTACAATCTGCCCTTCACTCGGAGTCTCAGAGCAGTTAATTATCTCCTTTCCCTTCCCCTCCCCACAACGGACACCCTGTGAGGTCGGTGAGGCTGAGAGAGCTCTCTTGAGAACTGCCCTTGAGAGAACAGCTCTGAGAGAACTTGTGACGGAGCCAAAGTCACACCAGCAGCTGCTCTCTTAAGCACACAACTGTGTGCTCGCAGGGTCCACTTCAGCTAAGGATTACTGGGGGGGGGGAGATGCTCCATCTGTAGTGCTCCCAGCACATGTGTGCCCTCATGGGACACTTGCATGCAGGAAGCCTTTGGGATGTGATCATTGCTGATGGGCAGCATTCTTGCGCTGCTGTTTTTAAAACTGTTCCACACAGTCTCGCCAGGCGACACTCACCATGTGCTTGGCCGTACTCCCACCGAGGCCCGTGTTGCGCACGAGATGTCCCTCTGACGGGAAGCTAAAGTTGCCGGCGTTCAGGTTCTCCTTTGACGAGTGGGTGCCGAAGAGCACAAACGGCTGCCTGCTGGGACTGACCGTAAGAACAAGTTACCGCCAGCTCAACGAACCCTTCGGGACATGGGAGGCATCGACAGGAAGACGGCACGGACCGCTTCTTGAAGGTGCTCAATGGAATAGCGCTATGGTGGAACCCTAACAGAAACAAAATCTTGACAGTCGACAGCAGTGTTCCCTCTGAGCTGAGTGAATGTGAGCTAGATCGCAGTTTTTTTAGCCTCAAGCTCATAGATTTTGGTCTTAGCTCAGGAAGGTTGGGACTCCAGAGCAAACTAATTTAGGCAGCAGCCAAACTGCTCGCTCACAACTTTAATGCCAGCAGCTCACCAAGTAGAATTCTTGCTCACAAGACTCCACAGCTTAGAGAGAACGTTGGTCAACAGCAGGGCCCCGCAATGTGGTGCCCGGGGTCGCCTTTCCTGGCGGCCTGCCAAGTTCCAGTGTCCCCTCTAAGCTGAGTGTGAGGTAGCTCACAGTTTTTTAGTTTCCAGCTCACGCATTTTCGTCTTAGCTCGGGAAGGAGGGCTCCAGAGCAAACTAATTTTCGCAGGAGCCAAATTGCTCGCCCACAACTTTAATGTTGGGAAATGGTATTGCCAATAACAGAAAAAATAACTGGTATAAGGATTCCAAACTCTCCAGAGTCTGTTTTATTAAATTATTGGAGTGATACATCTATGACTAAACAGAAAACAGAAATAGTGGCTCTTTTATTACTTGCAGCCAAAAACCTCACTTGCCCAACTTTGGAAATCTGTTAAAATCCCAACATTAAGACATTGGTTTAATAAAATTTGTGATGCAGTAAAAGGTAAAGGTTCCCTTGCTCGAAAACCAGTCGAATCCGACTCTAGGGTTGCGGTGCTCATCTCCGTTTCCAAGCCGAAGAGCCAGCGCTGTCCGAAGACGTTTCCGTGGTCATGTGGCCGGCATGATTAAACACCAAGGCGCACAGAACGCTGTTACCTTCCCACTGAAGTGGTACCTATTTATCTACTTGCAATTTCTTGCTTTCGAACTGCTAGGTTGTAGTAGTAGTAGGGATGTAGTAGTTAATGATAAAATTGCTATGCAACTTTTAATTGTGGATCGTTGTTTTAAAAAGAATTCAATTTTTTTGGAAAAATGGTTTTCCTTTTTTCAATATATAGAAACTGAAGGGAGTCAATTTAATGTTCTTCCTGTTAGACACAATAAGATTGTATTAGTTATGCTATAAATACCTACAAGAATTGATATATTATGATCGATGTTCCAGTTTTATATTGTTTTATATGTTTATAATTAATTACTAGTTATTTGTTTAAAGTTAAGTTATTGAGTTATACTGTATGGTTGTTGAGTTGTAAATTTTAAAAAATTTAATAAAAACAAAAATAGAGTTACACAATTTTAATGTCGGTCGCTCACAAAATAGCATTTTTGCTCACAGGGCTCCACAGCTTAGAGGGAGCAATGTTGCCAATTGTTTTTAGGAAGGAGGTGGTGCTTTTGGCCGGTAGGGTTTCTGATTGGCTGCGCAGATTTTCTTGGCAGAGGCTGCCATCACGGCGAAAGGATCTTCACCTCGTGACTGGAGTAGGCCACGTGTATGCAAGAAAATACTTTAAAAAATATTTTCACTTTAAGTGGCAATGAGTATGCCGCCCTGAACCCGCTTTTTTTTTTTTTTAAAGGTTTTATTGGCTCCCCTAAAAAGGGGAGGTATTTCGCTTAAAAGAAAAAAAGGGAGGGGTAGACAATGGGAGAAAGAGAAAGCTGAGTGATATATAAACTGGTAAATTAAACTGTTAGTAATGTCCAATTAATCTTCTTGGGCTTCTTCTGTGTGTTGCCAAACTTCTTTTCTTAGTCCTGTTACATGTATTCTCTGTTAGTATGTTAGTAATGTTCCTTTGAGATTCTGTTAATAAAGAGGGTCTCTTCTGTGCACATCCAGAACCGCTTCTTGCGTGCTGGGTACTTTTACTGTCGCTGACGTGGAGGAGCTTCCTCTGTTATCTCCGTTGTCTTCTCCTTCCGGCTTGTTAGATCCTCCTTCGGGTTGTTGTTAATACGCTCAGTTCATGTACTATAAATCCTCTTCCTTTCATGCCCCGGAGGTCCCCATTTTCGAGAATGGTATCAATTTCATTTTCGCTTTTATATTCGCTCCCAGACTCTCTATGGGTCCTCCTCGCAATTGTTGACTTATAAGCGCTTACAGGCACTTCTCGCTGTCACAATTCCAACTTATCTTTTTTGCAAAACTCCCGTCGGATTCACAGCCATAAACAGTCCAAACATTCAACAGCCGGCTCTTGCACACAAACAAACGCCCAGACGGAAGTCCCTCCCTCCTTCTCCGCTCGCTTTTGCCCAGCTCCGACATCTTTTCTTTTTTGTTTACTTTTAGAAAGTTCTTAAAATGTGCTCCAGAGAGACAAGCTTCTCGCTTTCAAATACATCAAAGGAAAACATCACTGTCCGCTCAATTCATCCCCCCCCCTTTTCTTTTTCGCTTGTATAGATGGAGGATTAACCTCTTCGCCTTTTTCGCTGGGAGGGGGGGGAAACAATTTTCAGTTCTTTTTTCTGCATTTTGACAACTCACAGTTAAGCCGATCTTTTCTTTTTCTTTTCCACTTTTGCGGATGGTCGCTTTATCACTCGGTGACGTCTGGTGGCTCCGCTAAACCCCGTTCGGGGTCGCTCACGCAGCAAGGTCCATTGGGGCAGGGCATGGCGGGAGCCTCGCTCTCCGACCTCTCGGCCGAAAGAGCGACTCCCCCCTAGTGCGCCCTAAAGCGCCCCGGATCCGAGCTCCTCTCTTCTGAGGGGCTCGTTCGGGTCTCCGCTCGCGCGGATTCCCTCCTCCACCGCGGGCGGGCGAGGCGCCCTCGGGAGCGACCCGAGGAAGCGTCCGCCATGCGCGGGAGCCAGACCGGAAGCCCCCTGAACCCGCTTTGATAGGAAGGGCGGGGTATAAATCGAATAAAATAAATAAATAAACAAAGCTTCTGGCCTGAAATGTTGACTATTGTAGTAGAAAAGAGCAGGAGTCCAGGAACACCTCACAGACTAACGAAATTTGTGGCAGGGGAAGAGCTTTCGTGAGTCACAGCTCACTTCCTCAGGTATCAAGAATAACTTTTTAAAAAAATGTGCGGTTCTTTAGGGCCTCGCCTACTTAAAAAGATGACCTGGGTGGCCCCGGCTAGCTCTATCTCGCCAGATCTCAGAAGCTAAGCAGGGTCAGCCCTGGTTAGTACTTGGATGGGAGACCACCAAGGAAGTCCAGGGTTGCTATGCAGAGGCAGGCAATGGCAAACCACCTCTGTTTGTCTCTTGTCCTGACCAGGATGGCCCAGGCTCGCCCAGTCTCATCAGATCTCAGAAGCTAAGCAGGGCTGGACCTGGTTTATTCCTGGATAGGAGACTACCAAGGAAGCCCAGGGTTGCTATGCAGAGGCAGGCAAGGGCAAACCACTTCTGTTCGTCTCTAGTCCTGACCTGGATGGCCCAGGCTAGCCCGATCTCATCAGATCTCGGAAGCTAAGCAGGGTCGCCCCTGGTTAGTACTTGGATGGGAGACCACCAAGGAAGCCCGGGGTCGCTGTGCAGAGGCAGGCAAGGGCAGACCACCTCTGCCCGTCTCTTGCCGTGAACACCCTACGGGGGTCGCCATAAATCGGGTGCGACTTGACGGCGCTTTCCACCCCCACCACTAAAAAGATGACTTAGAGGTCCAGGGCAGGGTTTGGAGGATAAGCAGAGGTGGAAAGACTGGTAGCGCCCCCCGCCCCTTGAATTGCTGTCTGATAAAGAGAAGCTCCACAGCAAAAGAGAGTGGCGTCACATGGCAGTTGGGGCCGCTCACGCCTGGCAGTGCTGCTGATGCTATGGCCCCACACGCCACTGCAATGCTCCCCCCTAAGCGGCGGAGTCTTGCACACAAAAATCCTACTGTGTGAGCGACCAGCATTGAAGTGGTGAGCGAGCCGTTTGGCTCCTGCATACATCAGTTTGCTCTGGAGCCCTCCTTCCTGAGCGGAGACAAAAATGTGCGAGCCGGAGGCTAAAGAACTGTGAGCTGGCTCACACTGACTCAGCTTAGAGGGAACGCTGCACGCCAGTGGTATCTGATGCCCTCAGGAACACAGAGAATGGTACCTGTTATCCGTGATGTGGCTCGAAAGCATTCCATGGCTGAAATAACTTCGGAATGGCTATAGGGGGAAAAAAAGAGAGAAATTGACTGTTAAAGACTACAGTAATGCCAAGGTCAAAAAAGCAATCCCACTGCTACTGTTTTCTGGCGGCTCCAAGGGAGCAAAGGTGGCTTTTGCTTTCCGTCAAAATGTGATTTTATTCTAGCTTCTCAACCGGCTGGTCTCAAGCCAGTTTGTGAGGTTTCCCTTTTTCCCTTTTTGCAAAGTCAAAAGGCAAGCAGAGCTCGATCCCAACCGGCTGAACGCTTTTCCTGAAGGCAAAGAGAGCGTCTGCCTGCCGTACTCTTTCAACAATCAAGTTAGGGCTGCCAAATGCAGCCGGGGGGCGGGGAATCCCCCGTTTCGGAGCCCCGATTCCCGGCGCGCCGGAATCGGGGCCCGGGGGAAACCCAACCCCCGGGTGCGCGTCACCCGGAAGTGACGTCGCACGCTGGGGGCGGGGCCACGCGATTTGAGGGGAAAACTCTTTGTTTTCCCCTCAAATCGCATGGCCCCGCCCCCAGCGTGCGACGTCACTTCCGGGTGCCGTGCGCGCGCGCGCACCCGGGATCGTCCGGGAGCCTCCCGCTCCCGGACGATCCAAATTTGGCAACCCTAAATCAAGCACGGGTAGATTTGGAAACACCGGAGGAGCTTCTTGCAGAGGCCGGAGTCAAAGCGCAGGCTCTTGAAACTGGCAAACAAAACCGGGTATTCCGGCTTCTTTCTTACTCTTGTGGTTCTTGATTTCAAATCGGCCTCGGGCTACAGAGCTCTGCCCGAAAACCAGAGTGCCCCCCCCCAGGCCCAACATCACCGATGTGCCTACATCACATCCGGGTGATGTAGGCACATTCCGCTGGCAATGTCGCTGGTTGGGGGGGGGGGAGCCACAAAACCAAGGGGTCCCCCGCCCCCAACTGGGGAATGGCAACTCTGGACCCACCTGGCCCTGCCCACTTTCTAGAAATACGTGGTGTGCACCTTGTTGGGGACCCCTGTCCTAGAATTAAGTCAGAGAGTATGAAACCCGGTGCTCCCTCCTACCCCCCCCCCAGGACTGAAAGGCAGGGAAGAAGTCAAGTAAGTGGAGAGTCCAGGGCTATTTTTGTGCCGGAACACACAGGAACGGAGTTCTGGCTGCCTCCCGAGTTGGCCACGCCCAGCAGGAACGCATTCGCACAATAGGCCACACCCCACAGGAACTCATTAGGATTGGCTACATTAGGGGTGTGTGGCCTAACATGCAAAGGAGTTCTTACTACAAAAAGGCCCTGGGTTTTGACAACAAACAAGGTAAATAGAATAACAAGCAAAAGGTGGGTGTGGCTGGATGACCACACTTCTGGTAATATGGGGGTGCGGCCCAATGAGCTAATGAGCTGTGCTGTCAGGGGTGTGGCCTAATATGCTAATGAGTTCCTGCTGTTGGGTGTGGCCTATTATGCTAATGAGTTCCTGCTGGGCATTTTCTACAAAAAGAGTCCTGGCACTGGAGACTATAAATAAGCAACAGACGTATCTGGAACAAGGCCATCGGAATGAATTAAAGGTGCAAGAGCTCCCCCTTTGCATTTTGGTGAGAAGTATGGAGATACTTTTGATACTTTTTTTTGAGCTGCGGTGGCTCAAGGGGTTAAGACGCTGAACTGCAGGCTGTGGAAAGTCGGTAGTTCAGCAGTTTGAGTCCTGAGTGTGCTGCATGACGGAGTCAGCTCCCGTCTCTAGTTCCAGCTCCTGCCAACCTAGCAGTTCGAAAGCAAGAAATTGCAAGTCGATAAATAGGGACCACTTCGGTGGGAAGGTAACAGCGTTCCGTGCGCCTTGGTGTTTAGTCATGCCGGCCACATGACCACGGAAACGTCTTCGGACAGTGCTGGCTCTTCGGCTTTGAAACCGAGATGAGCACCGCAACCCTAGAGTCGGACTCAACTGGCTTTCGAACAAGGGAGACCTTTACCTTTTATGGAGATGCAACAACCAACAGTACAACGCAAAGTAGGAAATGGCCAAGAAAAATCAGAAAACAACTGTGAGCTGAATATCCCGCATGTTTTGGTCCTGTTACATAGGAGCAGCCTTTACAGGTGCTTTACAGGTGTTGAAGAAACAAAATAGTGTTCTCGTATAAGGAAATGGAATGAGACTCCCAATGGTTGTTCTTTGTTCCTGAGGAAGGACCAGAAGTCTGAAACACTGAAAATCACCTAGGAAAAGTGTTGGATATTTACTTTGGACTCTGTATTTTCCTATTATGAATCTCGTTGGCTTCTGTATTTTCCTGTGAGGGATTATATGACTATATATGCATTTCACTTCGTATATTTTTTTTGCGGGATACTCAGCTCACAGTTGTTTTCTGGAGAAGTATGGAGAGTCAGAAACCGGGAAGGGGAAAGCAAACAATGACATTTCCGTGTCGGTCTACCCACACACGTACTTCTCCTGCCTGGGACTCCGACAGCTCCAAAATGAAAGGGACTTCTGTGTCGAAATTTGCAAAAAAATTGGTCCACTGGTGCTCTAACGTCATCAGATCCTGCAGGAGAAAGAGATCTATCGTTAATCCTGGCACTTCCCGGAGGGCACTGAGGTCCACCAATCAACATCTGTTAGTGGTTCCTGGCCCCAGGGACATCCGGCTAGCCTTGACCAGGGCCAGGGCTTTTTCGGCCCTGAGCTCCCGTGTGAGATCGGGACCCTGCGGGACCTCTTGCAGTTCCGCAGGGCCTGCGAGACGGAGCTCTTCCGCCGGGCATTTGGTTGAGCCAGCGGACGTCGTTCCCCCCCCC